>NC_068997.1:14343813-14349516 GCF_001194135.2 Octopus bimaculoides
AAGCGGACGTTAAACGATGATGATGATGATGATGATGATGTATGTATTTGTATCCATATGTATTCTTGTATGCATGCATGTAGGTATGTATATGCATGTGTATTCATGTATGTTTGTTTGTGTGCATCTGTATTCTTCAAGATAGATAGATTATAAAACGAAGAATTTTGTGCAAATTAATATTGTCAAAAGCTATTGCATTTTCTCTTTGAACTATTTGTTTACTTAAGTCTATCAGTTATATACACATGCAAACACACACACACATACACACACATGTACACTTATACATACATGCACAAACTCATAGGATTTCTACATTTCTAGTTTCAATGGATTAGCTGATAGTTTTGATTATTGCTAAATCTACAGCTGGCTCCCTTCACATCATCATCATCATCATCATCATTGGTAGCAGTAGAAGCAGCACATTTACCATTACAATCCATTTAATCCTTCTATGTTCCAATGCCATCAAATGCCTGACCATTTCCCTACCCTAACTAAGAATTAGAAAAAAATAAATTTCATAAAAAAATATATCCTCATTCTAGAGCTCTGAACAAGCAATAGAAGCTCACACACTCCAGGTTTTTTTTTAGGATTTATTTTTTCTCATAGAATTCTATGGAATATCTATGCATCGCAGATATTGAAATGCAATATCTGAGTTAAATACAAGACCTAAATGCTGCCATTAACATTGCACTCTTTCACTATAATGAGAGAGCCACTGTGTAATTGCTTGAACTAATAGAAATATCAAACTAAATCTCTTTGCTATCACACACTAATCTTTATTCATTTGTTTCTTTACTCATATATGCATCAATTTTCTTTTTTTTTATGGCAGCACGAGTTAGACAAATATATTATTGAAGCATTGTTTTACATCTACACATGCTGTTCTTGTTGCTAACACTTACCTGTTTTTCAAATAAGAGATCTTTTTATGTCACACATCTTTGAAGGTATGAAGCCAGCAGAAGACTTGTTGATAGGAGAAAAAAAAAAAATAAATATGATAGAACCAACACTACTTGTAACTTGATGCTTTTGGGAGAAGCACATTACATTTGCACTTCTCCAAAAGTTGCTGAGCTACAAGCAGTGTTGTAAAGACACACACACACACACACACACACACACACACACAATATATGTTCATGTACATCTCTATGACAAGCTGCTTTAAGTCTCTTTTTATCAAATCTGCTCATATGGCTTTAATCAGCCTGGGGTTATAGTAAAAGATCCTTGCCCAAGTTGCTATGGTTTCAGAATTTGAACCTGAAACCATGTCGTTGAGAAGTAAACTTCTTAAACTACTCAGCTATGCCAGCACTTATTAATGTCGGTAAAAAAAAAAAAAATCAAACGGGATGGTCACATTTTAGTTTGGAATATTCCATGAGTGAGCAGAAAATTTGGGATGGGCATGGTGGGATGTCCTTGGTAATAAGTGTAGATCCTTAGATGTTTTAATCCTGAAGATGATAGGTCCTACTTCCTAAGCTCAAGATTATCAGCTCAGCAAATGCCGAAACTTCACAGGTTTAAAACAATCAACTAAACTGAGGAAGCAAAGGAATTTAGTTATTCTTGTTGAGTAGCTGATTAAATTCTGTAAATGTCTGCAGAATGGAGGTGACAGTGAAATGACAGACACTTGGAAGTACACATATATGGTCATAAATATTGATTACTGACTGAAAGAATATGATCATGAATACAAATGGCCAAAATGAAGTTCCTTCGGAGGATCTCTGGAAGTAACATTACTTGACAGGGTGCATAGCTTGGAAGATCAAAAATTCTCTCTCTAGATCAAGCTACTACTTCTCTATATTGAGGGGCCACAGCCCCAGTACTACAGACATGTGATTAGAATGTTACAGGAAGACAGATTCTTCAAGCCAAGACAACCGACAGGAGACCTAAGAGTAGGTAGGTATGGTAAAGGTTACCTTCTCAAGTCATATCAATTCATATAGGGCTGCTTTTCTTGTTTCCATGGTGTATATATCTTCCACCTGGATGAGATGCCAGTCTGTTGTAGGGTTACTCACTTTTGCCAGCTGAGTGGATTGGATCAATATGAAAAGAACATAATGCATTGCCCAGTCAAGGAACTGAAACCACAATCTTACCATCATGAGTCCACCACCCTAACTGCTAAGCCATGTGCCTCCACACCTAGGAGTAGGTCAAGAATGCAACTGTTGGATAGCTGGCTAATATATTTATCATCTTTCTCATTACCATTCCAGGCAAAATGCTTCATGGCATTTTGTCTGTCTTTAGGTTCTGAGTTCAAATGGCACTGGGATCAGCTTTGCCTGTCATTCTTTTGAAGTCAATAAATTAAGTACTAGTTAAGCATGGGGATTGATCTAATTGACTCAACCCCTTCCTCGAAATTGCTGGCCTTGTGCAAAAATTTTAAACAAGTATATTCGTCACTCCTGGGACAACGAAAGGCAAAGTTAACCTCAACATGATTTGAACTGAAGAAAATATGACAAGACATTTTGTGCACTGCTCTCACATCTCTGCCAGTCAGCAACCTGTTTGGTAACAACTTTACTTATAAATTAGCATCAGGTTGCAACTGGTACTGCAGAATTCTGCATAATGTCTTAAAAACTTGTGTTTCAGCCATGACTGGCTCCCATGCCACTGGCATGTAAAAAGCACCATCCGAACAGGGCCGATGCCAGTGCTGCCTGACTGGCTCCCATGCTGGTGGCACATAAAAGCATCCACTACACTCTCAGAATGGTTGGTGTTAGGAAAGGCATCCAGCTGTAGAAACCTTGCCAGATCAGATTAGAGTCTGATGTAGCCTCCTAGCTTACCAGTCCCCAGTCAAACTGTCCAACCCATGCCAGCATGGAAAACGGATGTTAAACGACGATGATGATGATGATTTTGTATATGTTTGTCCCCATTCGTATACTCATAGATATATGTCTGAGTTTAAGTAAATATATATATTTATAATTAATACTTAAAGAAATACAAAAGAATTATTTAACAATGTATGACAAATTACCATTTTTCATGAATCAGTATTTTTCCAAAATTATTTCAAAATTAGTTATTAGATAAAATAGATATTAGATGAAAGAGAGACTCTTGCTTAATTAGACATAGTAATTATATAAACATTGGAGCATAATTAGGCATTTAAATGTTTATATCGATTCAGTTTACTCAGTATATTTGTTTGTGTGTGGGTCTATCTATCTATCTATCTATCTATCTATCTATCTCACTCTCTTTATATATAAAAAGTTACATATGTAAACACACACATACACATATGGGTGTATATGGGTGTATATGTGTGTATGTATGTATATGTGTGTTTGTTTATATATTTATATTCAGGGACCTCCATAAGCAAGACAGTGTTTAAATGTAATTAGGAATCAGACACACTTATACAACACAAGGCATGATTGTATATACATACATGCATATATATATATATATATATATATATATATATGCGCACACACTCACACACACACATATATATATATGAGGTACTCATGTATATGTATTAATATATGGAGATGCAAGTGTATGTGTATATCTATATATATATCTCTGTGTGTGAGACATACTCATGTTTGACTTTTTGTGTCTATATATACACATCAACAAATGTTCATTCATTTATTTATTTATATATTTAATATAATCAACTATAGGCTTTTTTTTTTAACATTTGTACTCACTCGATTTCATAATGATGAATATAGCTAATTGAATTGATATCTAGAATAATTACAGGTACCATTTTATTAACTCTATAGGAAATGAAAAGCAAAGCTGACCCTTCTGGCAGAATCTGAACTTAGAACCTGAAGTGATTTAACCAAGTATCATAAAGTATTCCATTTGATAATCTATTGATTCTGCCTACAGATTCCTTGATAACAGTACCAAACTTAAAAAAAACAAAAGAATCTGAGATCAATTCATTCGACTAAAGATTCTTCAAGGCTGTGCCCAAGCATGGTAGCCGTCTAATCACTGAATCATCATCAACATTTAAAGTCAGTTTTCTATTCTGGTATGGGTTAAATGGCTTGACAGGAACTGGTAAGGCCGGTAGGGTCACACCAGGCTCTAGTGTCTATTTCTACCGCTGGATGCCTTTCCTAATGCCAACCACTTTACGGAATGCTTTTACATGGTGCTATAGTTTTAGGATTTCAAAAAAGCAAAAGATAAAAGAAAGATATATACATATATAAACAGAGAAATTATTATTTCTAGATCTCTGAACAAGTAACATTCACATTATGTACATTATTTGCATTATTTACATTTGACGGATATTTGTCCTCATCTTGTTTGTTGTTAACACAATGTTTCGGCTGATATACCCTCCAGCCTTCATCAGGTTTCTTGGGGAAATTTTGAACCTGGGTTCTCATTTCTACGGTTCTCATTCCTAAGGTTGTGTTAACAACAAGATGAGGACAAATATCTGTAAAATGTAAATAATGTACATAATTCCTCATCTCTTAAACATAGAACGAAAGAAACATTCAGTAACAGTATTTTAGAGTAAAGATTATTTGCCAACATAATGTGGTATTCCTGATTAGGATGAATGTTACTGTTATTTAGCTTAAGGAAACATTGTCTCCAGCTGGTTATTGACTATCGACGCACTATCTGTGTCCTCATATTTTCGAACAAGGGCGTTTGGACACTAAACTCCCTCACTCGAAAAGGACACAGATAGTGTGTTGATAGCCAGCTGGAGATGATGTTTCCTGTGACAAACTAACAGTAACAGTCATCCTGTGTTTTTCTGTCTATATTTGTCCCTCATAAACACTTGGCAATTGTTGTTTATGTGTTTACATACCCATAACCTAGCAGTTCAGCTAAAGAGACTCACACTGACCAAAGCCTTGTGAGTGTACTTCGTAGACAGACCTGAAAGAAGCCTGTC
Organism: Octopus bimaculoides; assembly: GCF_001194135.2. Taxonomy (NCBI): domain Eukaryota; kingdom Metazoa; phylum Mollusca; class Cephalopoda; order Octopoda; family Octopodidae; genus Octopus; species Octopus bimaculoides. Next base: position 14,348,792 of record NC_068997.1, read on the forward strand.
ATATACATATGTGTGTGTGTGTGTCTGTGTGTGTGTCTTTGTGTCTGTGTTTGCCCTACCAACACCACTAAACAACTGGTGCTAGTGTGTTTATGTCCCTGTAACTTAGCGGTTCAACAAAAGAGACTGACAGAATAAGTATCAGGCTTAAAAAAGAAAGTACTGGAGTTGATACATTCGACTACCAAAAGTTCTTTTAGGTAGTGCCCCAGCATGGCCACAGTCTAATGACTGAAAAAAGCAAAAGATAAAAGATAATATATATATATATATATATATATATATATATGCTTGTATGTATTTATGTATGTATGTTTGCATGTATAATGGAATATTAAGAATAACAATAAAAAATGCCTGTGATAAAGCGGAAAAATGTAAAGACGGAAAAAATTGGAGTCAATTGAGTTTATAGAGGCTTTTGAAAACAGTGAGTTAGGAATATTCTTGAAATGTTTTTAATGGAGAATATATAATTAGTACTTGAGGTAGAAGGAAGATGCCAATAAAACATTGCTTCATTTCTTTAAAGAATAAAAGAAGACAAAAAAATGGAGAAGTCTTTCAGAAATAAGTTCTTATATATATATTTAAGAGTATATGGTTTTAAATACATATTTGTAATATATGTAATTATATATGTGTGTATTTGGATGTTTGGGTGTATATATATGTATATAAGTGAATGTGTGTGTATGTATGTGTGTGTATATATATATATATAT
>NC_068997.1:14350625-14353095 GCF_001194135.2 Octopus bimaculoides
ATATATATATATATATATATATATATATATATATATATATATAAGGTTTCCTTTAAAAATAAAATACCAGACAAACATCATCAGCATTGTTGTTTTTGAATGTATGAGTGCCTTCCTCATCCTAATTATCAATAAATATAATAATACGTGGAAACAAATACGCAAACACAGACAACTACCTGCACACACATACACACACACACCAACCATGCATGCTGACATAAATACATACGTATTAAAACTCATATAGATGTATATACATCAACCAATAATAGAAGAAGCACCAAACAACAGCCACTCAGACTGTGTAGCAATTAAACAGATAGATATGTTGTTTATTGTACTCAGAATTTCACTGTGTGTGTAATTTTGTCTGTATATTTTATACATACATAAATTATATTAGGTTATATTATATATATATAAGTTAAATTTTATAAAGAATTGGGAATAATTCCATGCCTTAAAGATATTCCTTAATATAATGAAAGTAAAGAAAACATATGACATCTTCTTTCTACATTTAAGTTCTTGAAGGTTAAGTGCCAAAGTTTGGTGTACACCATTAGATAAATCAGAGATCAGAAAGACACGATCAATAGTCAAATGTCTCAAATTCTCATCAAACTGCCAATCAATCAACTAAAAGTTTTCTTTTAAATAAATAATAAAACCACATTACAATTGTTTTGCATTCTGGAATGTCTCAATTGTTTCATGAAACATGGGAAGAGTTATTCAACCAATTTTGATGGCGTTACTGCCGTACAGATAATAATTTGTAGACAAGAAAGGAGATGAAAAGAAGTTAATCTGAATGACCAAGTAGCAGTGGTTCATTCTTAAATATTCTACAGCTTCTTAGACACATCACTGCTTTATCTATCTATCTATCTATCTATCTATCTATCTGTCTGTCTATCTATCTATCATCTGTCTGTCTTTCTGTCTGTCTATCTGTCTGTCTGTCTGTCGTCTATCTATCTATCTATCTTTCCAAACATTACCATCTCATCTCCTATGTTACGAACCACATTGTCCTATGCATTCCTTTTCATTTGACACAGTAAGGTATGATCTGTGGGAGATTTGGCTACTATTTCTAAAAGTCAATACACCATTTAGACATTTCCTCATTAGCATGAGTTGTTGTTGTAGCTGCTATGGATTATTATTGTTTCGTTCCTGATCAAGCAGACACAGAATTACAATCCTGTCTTTTTATGTGTATCTGGGACTATTTTATTCAATATAAAATTTCACTTAAGACATTTCAGCTTATGATTTGAAGGAGATTTGTTTGTGATTTCTAGAAGATCAAGCTACAGCTTATAGACACCTTCATTAACTCAAGATATGCATGGTAGTGGGGAGGAGTGGGGGAGGAGTGAGTGAGATCCTGGTTGGCTGAAAGTCTATGGATGTCAGTACAGAACAGGAAGTTAGCTAGTTAGTTAGTTGGCACTCCATCGCTTACGACGTCGAGGGTTCCAGTTGATCCGATCAATGGAACAGCCTGCTCGTGAAATTAACGTGCAAGTGGATGAGCACTCCACAGACACGTGTACCCTTAACGTAGTTCTCGGGGATATTTAGCGTGATACAGTGTGACAAGGCTGGCCCTTTGAAATACAGGCACAACAGAAACAGGAAGAAAGAGTGAGAGAAAGTTAGTGGTGGAAGAGTACAGTGGGAGCCTCGTGGAGCTTCAGATGTTTTCGCTCAATAAACACTCACAACGTCCGATCTGGGAATTGAAACCGCGATCCTATGACCACGAGTCCGCTGCCCTAACCACTGGGCCATTGCGCCTCCACACAGAACGGAAAGAAATGACCAGTAAATAACTCTTTCATTTTGCTTGAATTGTAATAAAATCACAATCTTAGCACAAGAGTGTATGGCTTGCAACAGAAATATATATATATGTATAAAAAAAAATTATTATATGACATATGACAGATTATCATTTCACAAGAATCAGAATTTCTAAAATTATTTTAGAATTTGTTATTCAAGGAAATACTGAATTATACAGACTGTTGTTTAATTAGACATTCTAATTATATAAACACCATAGCATAATTAAACATTCAACTTTTTTCAATTGAATCAGTCTGGTGTTGATTGTGTGTGTACATGTGTGTGCGTGTATGCGTGTGTGTGTGTGTTTGAATGTAAATATATATAAATATATATTTTTTTCCACACTGCAAACTTACAGATGCATGTGTGTGTATATGTGTGTGTGTATATGAGAGCATATGTGTGTGTGTGTGTATATATATATAAATATATATATATATACACACACACAAATATATATGCACATATATACATTCATACATACATATATATATGTGTGTGTGTGTGTGTGTGTACACATAGATACCGCTGTATTTATATAGGTGGATATATGCATGTATATATATATATATATATATATATATATATATATATATATATATAT
>NC_068997.1:14354436-14355914 GCF_001194135.2 Octopus bimaculoides
CCTTACTTGTTTTTCTAAAATGCACCATAAATGTTCAATAATATTGAGATTAGGGACTGTGGTGGCCAGATAAGATGTTCAACTTCACTAGAATGTTCCTTGTGCCATTCAGTAACAACTTTAGCTGTGTGAATTGGTTCATTATCATCCTGAAAGATTGCGTTTCCCTCCGGAAATAGTTCTGCATCCACAGGATGAAACTAATCGGATAAGATGCTTAAATAGTTTTGACAATTAATTCTGCCATGAAGGGAAACCTTTGGGCCGGCAGATTTCCAAGATATAGCCCCTCCTCCCAGATCATCACAGATCCTCCTCCATGTTTAACAGTTGGAAGAAGGCAGTCTGGGTCAAATGCTTTTTTTGGCTGTGTCCACACGTATACTCGACCCGTGGTCAGAAATAAGGTAAAGGATGACTCGTACAAGAAATTAACATTCTTTCATTGCTCTAGGGACCAATTCTGTAGGTTTTTACTCCACTCTAAACACTTTGCAATGTTTGATTTTGAAAGTAGTGGTTTTCTGATTGCTGCCCTCCTGTGAAATCCAGCTTTGTGCCACTACCAGTGAAAATTTTTTATGTGGAAACTGGGTTCTCGAGGTAGTCATTAAGCTCTGCAGTAATTTTGGGAGTTGTACTTTTGTGATCCTTTCAAACAATTCGTATAATAGTCTGACGGTCCCTATCTGAAAGTTTTGGCTTTCTTCCGGAGTTTTGTCTTGACGAGGAGGTTTTTCCCTCTTTCTCAAAGGCTGTCATTACTTTCAAGATTGTACTTCTTGATACACCAAACATTTCAGCTGTTACGCTAGCACCTGCCATATGAGGACCTCATTGAAAGTCCGATAGATCTGTCATTTTAATGAATTTTAATTACCTTTTTCTGATGATAATTGAAAAGAAACTGCAATTTTAGCAAAACATATTAAGCAACACTAATAATAAATCAAAAGACATGAAAATAAACAAGCTTTTGATGGTTTTATAGATATTTCAGAATTATGATCCTATGATTAGGTGTTTCCATTATTTTGTCCAACCTCTGTATATGTAAAGAACTATTTGCTAGAGACTAGAAATATCCAAATGTATTGTTTATTATGTGAGTGTAAATGTGTTCTGTTTCAAAGTTACTGTTAAAGTTGAAAACAAAGTTTAATAGAAAACTAAAATTGTTGTTGGAACAATAGATTGGTTTATAATGATATTTCATTTCTTGTAGCCACATCATGAATTATCAATATTATTGTTGTTGTTGCCACTGCTTTCATTGGAACTCAGGGTAGCCCTGTGATCAAAGAAAGTCCAAGCATATCATCTTTTATCCTTGCACAGTCCATCAGGAAATACAACGACCAATGTTGCAGTTGTTGTTTTATTGTTACCCAGAACTTATTCTTTGTAAGCCTAGTACTTATTCTATTGGTCTCTTTTGCCAAACCGCTAAGTTACGGGAACGTAAACACACCAGCATC
>NC_068997.1:14356026-14361644 GCF_001194135.2 Octopus bimaculoides
GTTGTCAAGCAATGTTGGAGGGACAAACACAGACAAACACATACGCACACACACATGCATATATATATATATATATATATACACGACGGACTTCTTTCAGTTTCCGTCTACCAAATCCACTCACAAGGCTTTGGTCGGCCCGAGGCTATAGTAGAAGACACTTGCCCAAGGTGCCATGCAGTGGGACTGAACCCAGAACCATGTGGTTGGTAAACAAGCTACTTACCACACAGCCACTCTTACACCTTTATGTATATATATAAAGTTAAGATAATAATGTAGTGATATGTAAACAGTGATTCACATAACCAGATAATGTTCATGGGACAGTCATGAATGTCACAACTTCGTACCACTTTTTCCACTATGAAATTATGGCCTCTACTTATATGTAATAAGAGAGAGATTAGATACTACTCTATGAAAGCAATGTTAGAAAATATCAATCAGCTCTCAGTAAGAAAATGAATTATTTTTTTTTAATATTCTGCTCATTATAAAAGGATATGGTGATAGAGAAAGGGCAAGTAGCTTGAGAATAAACAACAATTAAAATAAAACACATGTATGCTTCAAAGACACATGCAAATGCATGGATTTACAGACCTGTCAAATGCACTCTAATATGATAAAACTGATTGAAATTTGTTAATTAAAAGAGTTGTATTTTGGTGGTTTTTCATAATTCCTGCTTAATTATACATATATATATATGCATGCTATGTTCATGCATATATATATATATATATATATGTATATATATATATACACACTTACACACATATACATACACACACTCACACACATATATGGTTGCATGTGTATGTGTTCTTGTGCATATGCAAATGCATAGATATACAAAATGCACTCATCTAGCTATTGGCTAATGTTTTTCTACATTTATTTTAGAATCTATGTTAATTTACAGCTGAGCGTACATGCATGCCCATGTGAGCATGTATATATGCAGCATAAGTGCACATGTGCATGTGGGTACTTGAGTGAAATTTTATAAAGATATATAAGCTGTTTCCTAAGATTACAAAATATTTTTAATTAAATATCTCACACACACATACGCACATACATATTTAAATTTTTTACTCTTTTTGTAAAAATTTATTTCACTTTTAATTTCTTTTCTAACAAAAATACAAAAACAGGAAAAATATTTATTGGAGAAAAAAAAAACAACAAACTATTTGGATAACCTTAAATATTAAATATGTTACTTAAAAAATGGTAAATCTTAACAAACAAATTAAAATTTTAACAAATATAAATGTGTTCTTTTATGGCTGTATATCTATATGTATAGATAATTTTTAAAAAATTTATTATACATATATTATATATATATATATATATATATATATTTGTTTTTTGTTTGTAAATTTATAATTATCTAAAGTGGAATATATTAATTCATATATGCATTTATTAAAAGACCTGTGATGAATCCTATACTTGGTTGGCTGGCTGGTTGGCATAACAACAAAATTGCATAAACCATCTGAAACACCGCTCTACCTCAGACCTCAATGCCATCCGGTGTTATTATTCCTTTGTCTTAGAGAAGTGCTTTATCTTAATGTTCCAAAAACCTCACATCCCAAAAGTCAATGATGATGGCTGTTTGGAAATAATTAAATCAAAATTTATCTATTTAATTCTTCACAAAATGACTTTCGGGGAATACTCATGTTGTTTTTATTTATTTATTTTGTTTCTTTAAATTTTAGTGAATTTTATTAGAGTGATTTTGTAAATTATATTTTCATTATTTTAGCATAATTTTACTTAATTATGTTTTTTATTTTATTTTTATCCACATTTATATTTTCTCATATACGATATCATGCCTATGCCTCACTTTCTCTGTACACACACACACACACACACACACACACACACACACACACACACATATACAGACTCATACATGCACACAACCACACTATACATACACATATATATACGCACACACACATACTCACACACAGAGTGTATTTTTACCACTCTCATGTGATATCTTGAACATCTTTGCTTATTTTAATGTTGTTTTCTCTAGTTGATATTTGGTGTTTGTGAACTATTATTTCTTCAATTTTAGGATTGTGGTTTGGTCATAATTTTTCATTCATATATAATTACATAGGCATTACAATTCATACATATATAAATACACTAACTCCCCTACATATACATATGTATATATACACACACATACATAATGCTATATACTTATACATATATATATATATACACACACACACATTATTATATATATATATATATATCTAAATATATACACACACGCCTACATTACTATATATATGGTCATATATTCATTTACATATAATTTACAAAGAAAGAAAAATTATTGTTTAAAAAATGGGTGATTAACAGAAAATGTGGAGAACGCTAACTAAGACCAAAGTGTGAATCCATAATGCAGGAGTAAATATTGCATGACCTTAACCCCAGTCTTATCTCTAACGATGGTATCTATTATGCAAATGAAGCTCATTATAACTCTGAAACAATAACAACACCAACCAGAACAGCAACAACTCAAACAGCAAAAAGAAGCCATGAAATTAGCCTTGATGTGGTGACTCAACTTGCTAGCTATAGTAGCTAAGCCATTTGCATATTTTTGCATATTCCTTGAAGGAACAAAAACAGAGGATGGATAATACAGTAGTTCTATATATAAGAAACTACAAAAAATTGGACGGTCATGTCAGGAATGTCTTTGATTATAGTTTTACATAATCAAGGTTGACCCAGGGTTAAACAGCTACAACAGCAAACATAAGTCTGTATGAGAGCCTTTATGTGGTTTTATGATCTCTCTCTCTTTACCTGTTTCAGTCATTTGACTGTGGCCATGCTGGAGCACCGCCTCTAGTTGAGAAAATCGACCCCAGGACTTATTCTTTGTAAGCCTAGTACTTACTCTATCAGTCTCTTTTTGCTGAACCGCTAAGTTACAGAGACGTAAATACACCAGCATTGGTTGTCAAGTGATGGTGGGGGGACAAACACAGAAACACAAACACACACACACACACACACACACACACACACACACATATATATATATATATATATATATACACACACATATATATACGGCGGGCTTCTTTCAGTTTCCGTGTACCAAATCCACTCACAAGGCTTTGGTCGGCCTGAGGCTATAGTAGGAGACACTTGCCGAAGGTGCCACGCAGTGGGACTGAACCTAGAACCATGTGGCTGGTAAGCAAGCTACTTACCACACAGCCACTCTGCTAAATATATCAGCAGAATCTCCTTCAAATCACTTTTAAATGTCTTTAAAAATATAGGATACCTTGGATAGCTATGTGGTCATAGATACATGGTTTGAATATTAGATAAGAATGTCATGGTTGGAATGTGTTTGATAATTACTGGCCTGGATTAAACAACAACAAAATGTTAAACAAGAAAAACAATAAGATGAAATTAATGCATGAGCTTACTGAACCAAGCAATGAGTTAACCAAAGAACCACTTAGCAAACTGACCGGTCAACTGAGGAAGTATCCGACCGATCGACCAAGGATGCATCCAGCCAAACAACCAACCGGCCATGCAGCCAACCAAAAACAGTCATTCATCCAACCAACCAAGAAACTAATCAAGAAACCAACCATTTAACAAACCAAAAATCAACCATCAATGTGTATAAACCAGCCAAAGAGTAATTATGTGGTCACATAATCTGCTAGATATAACAACCAAAACTCCGTCAAATTACGCTCTCCCATATAAAAAGATACAAAAACGCATTGCATAATGTAGCTCATGATACACTATGAGTGAAATAAGAGATGGAATGGTCATGGCAGGAATACTTTTGACCATAGGTCTGCTTAGTGTGCATTGGATTCAGGCCGAACAACAACAGCCAACAAACCACACTGATTTGTTATGAAAGTAAATTATTTTATTTATTTGCAGCAAATTTTCATTTCTTCTTCGTTAATTGATATTTTACTCTCTACTCTACCATTATTTTTTTTTTATCAATTTTCGTTTTCCTAAATATACTTTTTCCTAGTTTTTTTAGTGAAATACAGTGAGATGTTACACTATTCTTATGTTGTTTCTGTTCATTTTTTAATTAAATTTTATCTCTAATCAATCAATCAATCATTTATTTTAGATTTTAAATTATAATTGGTTGTTATGGTTTACCGTTCTTTTTTAATTTAATTTTTGTTTCTAGAGAAGAGGTACTGTGTAGATTGGGGTGAGCAATGGAGATGCTGGCTGTTGAAGGGGTTAGCAAATACAATAACATACAATTAGAACAAAATTTTTAAACACTCCTAACACAGATGGTGTTGTGGTAAGTGTTTGTGTGGTTGTTACTGCAGATGTAGCAGCAGTATGGAGGAAAGTAAATGGTGGTGGCATAGATCAGTGCTCCACAATCATGTTACACTTTCGGTACTCTTGTATTCTTTTCAAAATTTGGCAGCACACCTGAACTAAAAACATAACTAAAAATATAGGGGAAAAAAATTATATTCAGGCTATGCTGTGGCACACCTAGCATCGTCTCGTGGCACACCAGCCTGCCGCAGCATACCGGCTGCAGAGCACTGGCATAGATGAAGAAATAGTGATAAGTTGGTCATGGTGATAGTAGATCCATTGATGGCAGTGGCAGTGGTGAAATTCATGGCGGTAGTGGTGGTGGTGGCTGTTTCAAAGATAGTAGGGTGTGATTTAAGAGAGATTTGGCCACATTTCTAGCATGTATAGTCATGATATTGAGGCTCTCTCGCAGTTTTAGCAGTCTTGCAATGGATTTTAGTAATGCTATTAGTGAAGTGGAAGGGAGCATGGATCAGTGGTTAGAGCATCAGGCTCACAGTCATGAAGCAGTGAGTTCGATTCCCAGACAGAGCTGTGTGTTGTGTTCTTGAGCAAGATTCTTTATTTTCACGTTGCTCCAGTTCACTCAGCTTTAGAAATGAGTTGTGATGTCACTGGTGCCAAATCCTATCAGCTTTTGCCTTTTCCTTGGGCATCATCAGTGGTATGGAGAAGGGAGGCTGGTATGCATGGGCAACTGCTGGCCTTCCATAAGCAACCTTGCAGACCCACTGCATGCCAGTGACACGTAAAAAGCACCCGACACACTCTGTAAAGTGATTGGCATTAGTACGGTCATCCAGCAGTAGAAACCATGCCACAATAGACAATCGGAGTCTAGACAGTTCTCTGGCTGACCAGCATCTGTCAAACCATCCAACCCATGCTAGCATGGAAAACAGACATTAAATGATAGCAATGATAATGATCAACATAATGATGGACAGAATGCCACAAAGCGTTTTTACTCATGCTAACAATTCTGCCAGCTCAACACCTTAAGACACCCAATTACTGAATATCTACAAGGACCCAAATTTCTAGTGCATTTTGGACTTGAACTCAAGAACTCAATGCCATTGTTTTTGCATAAGAAATGTCTACATGTGTGGAAAAAGAATAACTTTTTATCTTATCTCTCTTGTCCTTCTGCTGTTATTTTCGTTTTATCATATCAAATTTTATATATGTAAATATGTACCTAC
>NC_068997.1:14361757-14364175 GCF_001194135.2 Octopus bimaculoides
ATGTATTTATATATGTATATATATGTATATATGTATATAAGTTTTAGTAGGTTGAGCTTGCACTCGGAATCTTTATTTCCAATGCAGAAATAAAAGTTTTGATTTATTAAACCCAGCCTAGAGAAATGCATATATCTAGAAACAGAACACCTAAAGACAACCGAACGATGCACCAAATGAAACCATGATGTAAGTAAAAACTGCCAAAACATGAAACATTAAAAGACAAGAAAATTTATATTATCATCTCAAACAAAAAAAGAAGCCCAGAATCAAAGGAAAGACTGGTGATAGTTTATATAGATAAAAATCAATTAAGAAAATTGATAATATTGTGAGGAGTGTTGCATTCTAATGGCATCTTACCAAGAAAATAAATTCAGAAATTGAAACAAATGCTCAAGAAAAGTTTGTCCAAAGGTGAAGAAGCTCTCTTCTCATTGATATGGTTTTAGGTTCAGTCCTGTTTCATGGTATGAGGTTCAAGTGTCTTGGGCTGATCAATGCCTTGATAAGGTACTTGGTAGATGGAAACTGTAAAAGTCTATCATATGTGTATATAGAGAGATAGATAGACAGACAGACAGATAGATAGATAGATAGATAGATAGATAGATAGATAGATAGATAGATAGATAGATAGATAGATAGATAGATAAGTAGGTGCATTATAGACACAAAGCATGGGAAAAGTACCCAGTACACTCTGTAAAGTGGTTGGTATTAGGAAGGGCATCCAGCTGTAGAAATCATGCTAAGACAGACAAATGGAGCCTAGACAGCTCTCCAACTGGACATATCCTGTGAAACTGCCCAACCTATGCCAGCTTGGATAACGGACATATGACGATGATGAGGATGATGATGATGATATATTCACTATATGCACTTATTTTTTGATTTCTAACACACACAAACACTCACACGTATATACATATAGATGTACACATATGTGAACATGCATCTTTGTACAGTTCTAAATTTCTCCAAGACACCTGATGAAGGCTGGAGAGTAAACCAGCCAAAACGTTGTGTTAACAACAACCAAGGTGAGGACAAATATCTGTCAAATGTAAATAATGTGAATAATGCATCCTTGTTTCTACATTTGCCCACCACCCTTTGACAACTGGTGTTGGTTTGTTCACATCCACATAATTCAGTAGTTCAGCAAAAGAGACTGAAGGAATATGTATCAGATTAAAAAAATAATTATCAGTACTAGGGTTGATCTTTTTCATGGAAGGAAAAACCCTTCAAGCTAGTGTCCCAGCATGGTCGCAGTCCAATGACCCCCACCAAGAACAAGATAAACAATGAGCCACCCCATGTTAATTAATCCTGGCATGCAATCGTCTGATGTTACATAGCGTTTATGAAGCAGAGTTTCATGTACCCATGTTAGCAAGTTCTAAAGACCAGCTTACCACAAAATATGTACTTTAGCGAGAATCTATTATACATGCAATAAACACACATCTTGTATAATACAGTATCAAACAAACTGTCCCTTGTGGACATAGATAAAGCATTAGCAAAAGGGATCTCTCTGATCCCTTTCTGTTTATGTGTGCAAGTGTGTATCTACTAAACATATCAATGAGCCCTGACAATTTACTTTGAGTTTTTGATGATTTTGAAATAGACAGTCAGATATTTGAAACCATTGATATCTTTAATTCTTAAATATCCGCTACATATTTCAATAGGAAAAATAAACTTTTTGGGTTTTTTTTTAAAAAAGTAAATCAATGAAAAGTAGTTAAAGTTAAGGGAATGCTTTAAGCAAGTTAATAGCTGTTGTTAAGAATACAACACAAACGAATCCAAAAACTTAATCTTCTTTGAAGTGATAACACTAATAAAGAAAGAAAGAACTAACGATAAGCAGTTAGATACACTGTCATCTCGAAAAATTTTTGATAAGAAAGAGCAATGAAATCCAGTGTTAGCCAGTCACAGATTAGCAAAAAGTAAAAAAAAAAAAAAGGAAAAGAAAAAGAAAATAAAGTGGTGGGGGGGATGGAATTAAGTTTTGTAGGTGCGCCGTGAGGACAAGTAATATCTTGTTGTACATATGATCGTTTAAAGTTCTAAAATCAGACTGCTGTACATGTAGCGGTTTGATGTTCAAACGATAGACTTCAATTAAATCGAATATTAAACAGAAAGGATGCACATGTGATCTTTTAATGCCCCGTAAACATAAACTATTCAGTTAACACTCTTTTAGCTGTGAAAGCATTTGTATATATATGTATATATATATATATTTATGAGTGAATGTATATATGAGTATAGGGCCATATAAAGTGCGTCCACCTAGTATGTATGTGTGTACATATATATATATATATATATGTGTGTGTGTGTGTGTGTGTATATATATATATATATATATATGTATGTGTGTATATA
>NC_068997.1:14364708-14365324 GCF_001194135.2 Octopus bimaculoides
TATATATATATATATATATATATATGCATGCATGCTTATACTACAAGTATGTAGAGAAATACTTATATACATATATATATACTATATATACATATACACACACACATACACACATAAATATATATGGACAATAACAAGTGTCGGCACGCATTCATACATACGTAAAAGTAAGGTGCAAAACATTTATCTGAATAAAGTTTCGTTAATAAACTCATTTTGCTTCTTCCTCTTTTTCTCCTCCTCATCCATACATCCAATATCCATTATACATAACGGATAAGGATAGAATAAGTGGAATACACTTAAGGGAATTCCCTTAAGGGATACATCTTGACTGAAGTCAGTACTATCTTGAGCCCTTACGACTGAAGGATAAGGATGCACCTCTAAAAAAACAAGATTGCAAAAGAGTGACGTATATTCACACATTCTTTTTTCTTTTATTCTTTTACTTGTTTCAGTAATTTGACTGTGGCCATGCTGGAGCACCACCTTTAGTCAAGCAGATCAACCCCAGAGCTTATTCTTTGTTAGCCTAGTACTTATTCTATCGGTCTCTTTTTGCCAAACTGTTAAGTTATGGGGACGTAAACACACCAGCATCAGTTGTCAAGCG
>NC_068997.1:14366734-14374928 GCF_001194135.2 Octopus bimaculoides
ACACACACACACACACACACACACACACACACACACACATATGTATATATATATATAATAGATATATGTGTATGCATGTATTTATGTGTGTTTGCATATATACATGCAGACATGTATATTGAAAGACACTAAAGAAACTTCAGAATTATATTGTGTGTCTGTGGCACGCAGTAATCTTGTGGGGGTGTTTGTGCAGGGCATGGGAATCATGTGGTGCATTTGGATAGGGTAGTCTGTCAATGTCTTGGGTTGAAGATTGCCAGATGTGGCCTGACTTCCTCTTCGTTAATAATTGCAAGAAACCATGTTACAAGGATCGTCGTCGTCATCGTCGTCGTCTTCGTCATCATCATCATCATCGCTGTCTCCATTTTGTGATGCGTTGGTGGTGGGAGCAGCAACGCTGATGTGATGGTGACGACTGCGTAGTTTCTTTGTCTTTATCCTCGTCTATATATCATCCTCATCGGTGGCATCAGTTATCAGCCCCCATCATCATCACAGTCATAATCACCTCTGACATTGCACTCATTACTAACATCATCACTACCACCACTACCACAACCATCATCATCATCATCATCATCATCATCATCATCATCACCAATACCTTTATCATTATCATCACCACTACCATCATCATATCCACCATCATCATATTCATTATTATCCTCATTGTTGTTATCATCATCATCATCATCATCATCATCATCATCACCATCATCATCATCATCATCATCATCATCATCATCATCATCATCATCATCATCATCGTCGTCATCATCTTTACTACTGCTACCACTACTAACATCATTGCCGACAATATTGTTGCTATCACTCTTGATCAATCATTAACATTACCAGCACTATAATCATCATCATCATCATCATCATCATCACCATCATCACCATCATCAATGCTGTTTGGTGCTAACATTACCGAAAATTATGATCGTCCTCACCACCACCACCACCACCACCACCACCATTCTTACCATAAACAACATTATCATCATCACCATCGCCATCACAATCATAACATTCAAACCATTAGGAATTATGATCAAAATAACCAACAGCTCAAACATACTTATCTTCTACAGTACCATAGCCATCATCATAATCTTCATTCATATCATCATCACTCACAACCACCACAAACACCACCATCACCACACATAAGATAATTATCTTCTCTATTGATCATCATCAATAGACTCATCATCATCATCATCATCATCATCATCTACATCGTAAAGTACATCAATGGCACAATTATTTCCACCATCATCCGCATTGTTACCATCATCATTATAAGAAGGATGAGGGCCTTTACGTCAACAACAGCATCACTGGGGGTGGGATGAGTTTAAAGCAATAATATAGCTGTTTCTATCATAGGCACAAGGATAGAAATTTGGAGAGGAGGAGGTAAGATAATCATATCAGCTGTTACAACCCTTGGGATTGTCTTGCACTTTATTTTATTAACCCTGAAAGGATACACTGCAAAGTTGAGTGAAGTGAGATTTGAACTCAGTATCTAAAGAAGCAGACTAAATACCACAAGATAGTTCTATGATGTTCTTATGGCTCAGCCAATTTGGCCACCCTTTAATTTCCACTCTTTAATGATTCTGCTAATTTGGCCACTCTTTAATTTCCACTCTTTAATGATTCTGCTAATTTGGCCACCCTTTAATTTCCAGGAAATCTGATAAAAATGTGTCGGGAATGGTACATAAATAAAAAGTACAACACATATCAATTTGGCATTTAATTTCCTGAAAAGCAGTCTCCTTCAAGCATGACCATCTTGTTTCTTTTTTTAGGGCCTCTTAAGGACCACGTTATTCAATGTGTACCTCCATTTCTTAAGATGGTAGGGTGCAAACTGAATGTGAATTGGCTGCTATTTCTAGCAAACAAGCAGTCATATAGAACTAAATTATAGTAATGGTGTTCATGATGATAACAGTGGTAGTAGTAGTGATAACATTTATGGCAATAGTGTTGTTGTTGTTGGTGGTGGATTTAGTGGTGGTGGATTTGGTGGTGGTGGATTTGGTGGTGGTGGATTTGGTGGTGGTGGATTTGGTGGCGATGGTGAACTCTTTAATAAGAGTTGTAGTAATTGGCAGATTTAGAGCAGGAAAATAACAATACAACAGCCACCACTACTACTACTACTAATAATAATAATAATAAAAATAATAATAATTATAATTATAATAATAATAATAATAATAATAATAATAATGATGATGATGATGATGATGATAATAATAATAATGATAATAATGATAATGTTAATAATAATAATAATAATAATAATAATAATAATAATGATAATAATAATGATGATGATGATGATAATAATAATAATAATGATAATAATAATAATGTTAATAATAATAATGATAATAATAATAATAATGATAATAATAAAATAATGATAATAATAATAATAATAATAATAATAATAATAATAATAATAATAATAATAATGATAATGCATATTGATACTAATGCTAAGTCTGTTTGGCCAGCATCATTTTATAAATCTTTTTTTAAAACTTAGGATATTTCATGCAAGAGAAAGAATCTGCTACAAAGACGACAACAACAACAACAATAACAACAACAGCAACAGCAACAGCAACAATGATAGCAACAACAGCAGTGACAATAATTCCTCTTATAACAAAAGAAATAATAACAACAACAAATCACATCAACAACAGCAGTATTTTCCAAACTGCAAAAAAAAAAAAAAAAAAAAAAAAAAAAAAAAAAAAATCAGAGAAATAAATAAATAAATAAATAAATAAAAAATAAAAATAGGAAATAAAATAAAACCCCCAAAAAATGTATTAAATTAGTACTCAACTGAAGACATAATTAAAAGCAAGAAACAAAACAGAAGCCATCGATACACAAGCTGTGCTAAAAATAAGCTATAGTTTTAATGTAATCAATTGAAAGATAAAGGAATTAAGAAGACTAGACAAAGAAAGAAAGAAAGAAAGAAAGAAAGGAAGTAAGAGGGAAAGAAAACCAATGACACTATTTTGAATTCACTTGATCCAAAAACAAAAGGAAAAAAACCTACAAAAATAGACAATGACAAATGTGTACTACTATATTTACCAAGGGAATTTGGGCGGAAGGAATGATGGGCTGGTGGGAAGGCTAGGAGAGCTACTTGTCCGAGATAGTGATTTGCTATAGAAGCACAACTGCTACAAGACCTGGTAGTTAAGTCAATAAGAAAAAATAAAAGAAACGGAACTAAAACAAAAACAAAAAAAAATACAAAAAACAAAAAACAAAGCAAACAGTTATGGCTTAATAACAGATCGTTGCTGCGGATTACTACGAATAAATAAAACACATGGGATGCGGTGTGGGGGGTGGGGAATGATTGTGTGTATATGTGCATGTGTGTGCGTGCGTGCATGTGTGTGTGTGTGTGTGTGTGTGTGTGTGAAAGAAAGGTGGGGGTTTGGGTGGTGGAGAGAAAGACAAGAGAATGGTTTAGTATTTAGAATAACTGTGGATGGTAACATAAGAAGACTCCTACAAAGAAATAGTGAAAAGGTTGTAGGCAGCAGGAGTAGACAGGTAGATACACACACACACACACACACACACACACGCATAATAGGCTTCTGCACAATTTCTTCCAACGAAATTCATTCTCAAGGCATGCATCAGCCCAGATCCATAGATGATGATGCTTAATGTGTCTCACAGACAAACTGACCCCCTAAATGACATGGTTGTGAAGCAAAAACCTTAATCACACAATAATGCATATATTTACTTCAGTCATTTGACTGTAACCGACCATGCTAGAGCAACAGCATGGCAGAGTAAAGTAAATAAAAAAAAATAGAAAGGATTTGGACCAAAAGCTTGCACCAGTGGATTCTCAACTTAAGCCATCCAAGGATCTGCTTGTGGTGTTAAACTAACCGACTGTTTAGATTTCAGATATCCTGTTCAAGAAATGAGCAGGTCCTATAAGAAATAGATTCGACCAGTAGAATGGCCTGGGAAATAAAGAACTATTGTAGATGCCTGATAGATATCTGCCAAGTTTTCCACTAAAAAGAAAATCAAAATTCCTAGGTATTTTCAATTGGGAACAATCTTCTAAGCAATCTTGTTCTGTTTGGCAAAATATCTCCCAGAAATCCCAGGAAAAAAAAAAACCCTAGTAAACTTCAGTAAAAAATTTCTCTTGGAAACCTTAGTAAAAATAAAAACCCTAGTAACCCCTAGTAAAATTTTCTGTAGGAAACCCTAGTAAAGACATCTCTTGGAAACCCTAGATCATCATTATTATCAATGTAGTTTTAACGTCTGTTTATTTATGCTTGCATGGGTCAAACAAAGCTTGTTGAGACATATTTTCTATGGTCAGGTACTCGTCCTGTTGCCAAGCTTCACCTGTTTCCAAACATGGTAATATTTTCCCATGACCAGGCATGTTTTCATGTAAGTTTGTAAATGAACATCATCATCATCATCACTTTGTATGACAGTGATGCTTTCTTTAACAACTATTGCACAATGTCAACACATGAAGACATTGTACACTCTCATGTACACAAGCACCCCACCACACACACACACACACACACATAATGGATTTCATTCAGTTTCCTCTACAAAATACACTTACATCACAACCCTTTGGTGGATCAGAGCTGTAGTAAATGACATTAGTCCAAGGTGTTGTGCAGTGGAACTGAACCTGGAACCACATGCTTACGAAGCATACCTTTTATCCACACAGCCATGGCTGTACCTAAGCCATACCTGTGCCTATATTGTTATTTATCAATACCTGTCCCATGCACTGATCCCCTGTGACCCCTTCAAATGCTAAGGAGCAAAAAGAAAACCTCTACATTACCAATCTAACTACCTTATACAAGAAATAGCAGTCACATATCCATCAAAGTATGTCTTTTGCATACAGTACGTTAGTTTTGGAAATTAGACGGGACGGCCAAGGCTGGCTCGTCCTTCATAACAGGCCTACTCAATAAAATCCCACCTAGGGCTAAACAGTCATAACAACCTCTAAACACACAATAATGAATAGAAAGAAGATGAAGTAGTGAAAAAGACACCAGTATGAAATATCGAATGCAAAAGTATAAGCAAGCAGCTTGATTCTTATAACCATCTCCAAATTTAATCAACATTAATATATAAAGATATAACGACAAATCATGATATTAAATATATTTACATCATGTCATATCAAACATTTGCTTTGTTTTTTTTTTCTTTCTTTTCCCTTTTTTTTTTTGTAAATTTTTTTTTTTTACATATTTCTCCATACTGATTTCCTGTGATCTGATTACTGGAATGGTAAGTTACATCTACTACGCATTATTTTCTGAATTTTTCTTTAATTCTATTCAAAGGAATGCTGCTGTTGTTGTTGCTATTATTATTATCATTACTACTACAATTACTACTACTACTACTACTACTACTACTACTACTAGTAGTAGTAGTAGTAGTAGTAGTAGTAGTAGTAGTAGTAGTTCATTATCAAATTTCAATGTTTCTTTTTTTCAGGTGCTATCTTAAAACATGTAGCTCTGCTAATCAACATTTTTTTGCTGTATAATTGCATTCCTGCATATTAAATACACACATATGTCCTATCCATGTATATATGCATATACACACATACACTATACATGTGTGTATATATATATATATATATATATATATATATATACATACACACACACAAACATAGAAGTGTGTGCCTTTGTGTGTGCCTTTGTGTGAATGCTAGGTATTGACTCAGATACCCCCTCTGCAATGATCTTTATATTGGACAAACTGGCTGTTGTTCAGCTTTGCAATTCATGGAGCATCTCTAGGACACTCAAATTAGTAACAAGTCGTATGTCTTTTGCTTTTAAAGCTCTTCAAATCACAAGAGATACTACTTTCTATACAGCTTCGTTTTATACACTACTTCCACATACTCCAGGATCTGCACTCCATCACTTATGACGAAGAGGGTTGCAGTTGAATCAATCCACAGAACAGCCTACTTGTAAAATCAAAGTGTAGGTGGCTGAGCACTCCACAGACATGTGTACCCTTAACGTAGTTCTCAGGGAGATTCAGCATGACACAGAATGCTACAAGGCTGGCTCTTTGAAATACAGGTTCTATTCATTTCTGCCAGCTGAGTTGACTGATGTGGCATGAAATAAAGTGTCTTGCTCAAGGACAGAATTTGCTACCAGGTATTGAACTCACAACCTTACGATTGTGAGTCAAATACTCTAACCACTTGGCTATACACTTATATTCTTACAATTTTTTAGTCTCAATTTCTCACACACACACACACACACACACACACACACACACACACAAATACACAAACAAACATGCCTCTTTGATTGCTTATAAAACAGAAAAAGCCAAGTAGCAAGAACTATTTAAAACAGAAAAAAATATCATGTAAAATGAACTGAAAATTTGAAAAATGTTCATGTGTTTGTGTGCTTATCACACACACACACAAATTCACACACATACATACATACATACATACATACATACATACATACATACATAGCTAAGAAATTCTGTCTTGTATTTTCCACTCTGAGGGTGGGCAAGTGGTAGAATGTGTAAGGCACAAGGCAAAATGTATTTTCAATATTTATGTTGTATGTTCAAATCCCATAGGGTATAACTTTACCTTTCATCATTAAGGGACAGAGAATTGAATGAATAAATACCAGATAAGTACTGAGGGGTGGTGGCTGTGGTGGTGGTGGTGGTGGTGGGGTAATTTCATAAACAATGACATTTCCTAAACAATTTGCCAATTTAAAAAGCAAAACTTCTCAAAAGGACAAAAATACCAAAAATTAAAAAATGGAGAATTTGTATTTCTATTTTTTTTTGGAGGGGGGGGGTTCCATTCCTGTTTTACTCATTAGTGTCTAATAGTATGAGTGACAAAAAAATAATTAGGAAGTTGAGATGTTTCACTGCATAGATATAAGCCCCTTGGTTGAAGGGTAGGGCAGAAAGGAGCACATGGATTGGGTTAAAGTAGAACAAGGGTAGGAAGTTGTTCCTTCTCATTGAATTTCTACTGTTCTAATCATTATTGTATTTCATACTTTAACTGCAACAACAACAACAAAACAACAACAACAACAACAAAAACAAAAGCCCTTACATGATTAACAACAAATAAATATATATAAATAAATAATAATTATGGTAAATAAAAGAATTTAGATTAGTTTAGCAGTTTTATCATATTTTCATATTTATTCTTATTTTTCATTGTATGATATATATACATACACACGCACACACACGTATAAGTGTGTATATATATATGCATGTACATGTCTGTGTATATATGTATATATATATATATATATATATATATATATATATACATACACATATACATAATATATATACACATATATAATATATATATACATATATATATAAATATATATATAAACATATGTATACATATACATAAATATATATACATATGCATATATATATATACATACATATGCATATATATATGTGTGTGTGTGTATATATACATATATATGCATATGTATATATATTTACATAAGTATTTATATATATATATATATATACATATATACATACACACACACACACATATATATATATATATGTATGTATTGTTCTAATTCTTTTGGTTTTTTTCTTTTTATAAATGTTCCAGCCTTACGTTTTTTCATTATCATATTTCAAGAATATAGTTTATATGTATATGTCTTTGGGAGTGGGTATAATACTTCATGCTTCGGTACATGTGTTCAAGATGGAGACAGAGAACGAGTGAGTTTTTTGTGGGTGTTCTTTGTCTCAGCACTTCTGTTTTTTGATATATATTTCTGTATCAGTCTCCTTCATTTAATGTCGTTATGCATTTGTGTGCCTATGTATGTATATATATATATATATATATATATATATATATGCGAGTAAAAATAAATACAAAAAATGATTGTGTATAGAGGAATATATTATTTTGTTTAAAAGAGTTCCAACACTGTCTGTTTTTTATGTTTTATTTATATTCCTTGTGGTATTTCATATTTTCTATACTTTGTAGTATTTCATCATGGCCGGT
>NC_068997.1:14375664-14377609 GCF_001194135.2 Octopus bimaculoides
TATATATATATATATATATATATATTTGTGTGTGTGTGTGTCTGTGCACAGTGCATGCATGAATATGTATGTATTCCAAAGTTCTCCTATATCCGTGTCCATTCTTCAATGTGTGTTTATGTGTGTGTGTATGTGTTTGTATATGTATATGTCTATATTGGTGTACTATGATTTCATAAATGTGTGTCCTAATTTTTTAAAATTTCTGTTTCAGTCTGTATTTATTACCATAATTATTATTATTGTTTTTTCTTCATCATCATCACCATTATTATTATTATTATTATTTTGTTTTGTTTGGGGTATTTATTTTTTTTTTTTTGGGTGGGGGGTATTTTTCACCCCCACAAATTAGCATTGTTCTCCATTTCAAACAATCCCAAGTTGACACTGTGTGAAGTATGAGAAAATGACCAAAAAAAATGATTTATTTGACTTCAAATTAAATCTCGAATTTTTTTCAACAAATATTCCCTTGACACCCTTTGAGACACACACACACACACACACAGAGGCAGACAATTGAGATTTTTTTTTAGTGTTAGCTATAATGTCATGAAGCTTTTTGCTTCATTGTTTTTTCGGTTTTTTTTTGTTTTGTTTTAATTTCAAGCAGTAGATTAAGGAAGACCCGTTTCTTGATAAATATCTTCCTCAGATCTAAACATTGACAGAGTAGCAAGCACCATAATGAACTATGGCAGATTATTGTAATAATAATGTCTCTTGGTAATATTTTTGATAGCATTACTATTGGTTGATATCAAGGATATCACTAAAAATTGTGTTATCAAAGACATCACCAACAATGGTGCTATCAAAGAGCAATACAAAAGTAGTATTATCTAAAATATCACTAATAATTAATGTTATCAAGAATATCGCCAACAGTGGTGTATCAAGGTATCACCAAGAGTAGTGTTATCAAATGTAAGCCCAAAAATAGTGTTATCAGGAATATCAATATTATCATTGTTATAATAAATATCCCATTCTTCGTTGCATACATTATGGTGCTTACCACTTTGGAGGTACTTCACTCGGTACTTTAGTTGGTGGTGCCAGATATATCTCTGCTGTTTATGATATCTATGATAATATTATTTTTGACCATGTGTGTGTGTGTGTGTAGTAGAACTACTAGTTCTACTACAGCCTCAACATCCTACCTGCCTCACAACCAGCAGTTTTGCCATTGTTATTATTATTACTACTATTACTACTGTGACAGTAACCACCAATATCACCTCAACCCCTACTACAACCACTACACCTACAAATATCACCACAATCATCATCACCATCATCATAGTTTGCATTGTCGTTGTCATCATCATCGTCATCATCACCATCATCATCATTATCATTATCATCATCCTCATCATTATAACCAACCATCATCGTTCGTTATCATCGTTGTCGCCATCACCACCATACTGTCACGTATGTCTCCACCATGACCACCACCAGTGACACCATTCTTTCCCCTTTTATCACAATCACTGCCACCACCATCACAACCACCACCATTTAACACCACTGCTACTGAAAACAATAGTAGCAGCTAGCAATTCCATCGCTATAACAATCATCATCATCGTCATCATCATCATCATCGTCATCATCATCATCGTCATCATCTTCATCGTCATCATCACCATTGTCATCATCGTCATCATCATTATCATCATCATCATCATCATTGTCATCATCATTGTCATCATCATCATCATCATCATCATCATCGTCGTCATCATCATCATCATCGTCAGCAACATACCATAAATAACAGCTAACAGGCGCATGCTTTAATATATTCATTATGGTAAGCCTCCAGACTGGATGACCAAGATTTTCGTCCACCACCCTGATAGGAATGTTATTTAATTCTGACAATGATACCCTAGACTAGTAAATGATTGCCATCATATTGACCCTTTCTTCT
>NC_068997.1:14377929-14380784 GCF_001194135.2 Octopus bimaculoides
GGCAGCAGCTCAGAGGTGAAGGCGATGGTGTCAATGGTGGTAGTAGTAGTGGTGGTGGTGGTGGTGGTGGTGGTGGCGACAATGGTGGTAGTAGTGGTGGTGGTGGTGGTTGTGGTGGTATTAGTAGTGGTAGTGTCTTTTTGGTGGTGGTGGTGATTGGTAAAGGTGTCGGCAGTGGTGGTGGTTTTCATGGCAAAAGCAACAGCTCAGAGGTGATGCTGATGGTGACGATGATGGTGGTGGTGGTGGTGGCACTGATGGTTTTGATGGTGGTGAGTCGTCCTATCACTTTTATAAGTTCTCTTATTGCATTAAAGGTTATCAAGCACCACCAGATATTACAAGGTGTAAAAGACTAAGGTGTGTAGGGTAAGTAAATGGGTCTGCGTGTGTGTGTGTGTGTGTTTGTGTACATGCATATGTGAGCAGGTGTGTCGATGAATGTCTGGTATGCACATTGAATATTTGTAAGGTAGGTGTGTATGTGCTTTCTACTGATACAAATATAACTATATAATATCTATCTACCTGTCTATCTATCTATCTATCTATCTATCTAACTGCCCGTCTATCTATCTATCTATCTATCTATATATATATATATATATATATATATATATGTGTGTGTGTGTGTGTATGTGTCTGTGTGTATGTATATATATAGGTGTGTGTATATATGTGTATATGTGTATGTGTGTGTGTGTGTGTATATATATATATATATTTATTCATACATATATGTATATTCATTCACACACACATGTGCACATATATGCATATGTATAATTTCCATATATGGTAAACTGGGCCCCTTGCCCAGTCTCCGCCAGAATATATCCTCACCCCCAATCATCTCTCTAAAATTCTGCTATTATTATATGTCACCAGATCTGCATATTTTGCCAGCGTTTCCCCTGATACTACTTATCTTTCTCGCTACCTGAAGCCATTTCACTTAATATCTAACTTTCCTTTCCCCCCTTTTTTTTCCTTCATATTAATCACTCTCTGAAGCCACTAAATTATCTCTCTTTCTCTACCCCCCCCCCCGCGTACATCTCTCACTCTTCCCATTCATTATGTTTGTTTCTACTCCACAATCTTTTTAACTCACACCACCACCTAGCATTTGACTGTTAATCTGTCATTTTTGTTTTTCGATCTTCTTTCATCTCTCTCCTGTCTACTGTATCACTATTGTTATTCTGCTGTTCTTCACCTCTCTTTTCTGTACTGTCAATTATCTACTTTCCCTTACCACCCACAGAATAGGATTAATGTATCATTAGTCACTCCCACCCCTTACTATAAACTACATACGCTCCTACTTCTCCACGTTTACTTTCTCCTCCCCCCAACTTCATTACTAATCCTTCTTTAACACTTATTCATTATATTCACCCCTTTCAGTCATTCACCATTTCTAACCATCTCCTACTTTCTAATACACTCTTGCAATCTATATCCACTCTCACACCCTGTTTTGTTTCATATATATGTATATATACATGCATATATGGGTACATGACGTCAAAAAAAGTGAACAAAATGAGAAACGAGAACACAAAAAGCAAAAACATGGAAAACAAATGTTTTTTTTTTTCGAACTACGAAAGAAACAAATAGAGAAACGAGACAGCCAACATAAAGAACATTCCCTTCATCAGTTGTCCCTTGTTTTATCTACTCCTTGCTTCGAACATAAAGACAAGACGCGACATCGTTAAAACAGTCTTTGCCGCAAAGCAAATTGTAAAAAATTGGGGATTTGTGGAAGGTTAAATTGGTGACAAAAACAGGACAGTGAGAACAAAACAGTAAAAACAAACGATAAGGGCTGTTAAGCCATAACGAGACACACAGACATAATTTCATATTATACTCTGCAATCGCCTGATGCTTTAGTCTGAAACATTTCTCCGTTGAGTTTACACATGTGGTTATTCGTATAAGTATGCCTAAGCAAAATGTGTGTGTCTGTGTATATGTGTGTGTGTGAATGCACGTGTTTGAGAGTGTGTGTGTGTGTGAGTGTATGTGTGCATGTTTTAGTGTCTGTGTTTGACCCCCACTACCACTTGACAACCGGTGTTGGTGTGTTTACGTTCCTGTAACTTAACAGTTTGCCTGAAGCGATCGATAGAATAAGTACTAGACATGGAAACACGTAAGTCCTGAGATAGATTTGTTTGACTAATAAAAGCCATCAAGGTGGTGCTCCAGCATGGCCACAGTCTAATAACTGAAATGTGTAAAAGATAAGAGATAAACGACACACACACACATACATGTATATATATATATATATGTGTGTGAGTGTGTGTGTGTATATATCTATATACACACACATGTATGTACTAACAGTACCATTATCATTTGTTTCCTGTCTGCTATGGAAACATGCCTGGCCAGAGGATGTATTACTTTAATTGGAAACAGGGATGGGGGTTGGTGACAGGAAGAGCATCCTGACATAAAAAATCCACTTCAATGAATTTGGTCCGACTCCGTGCTAGGATTAAGAAGTAGATGTTAAAGCAATAACGACGACGACGATGATGATGATGATGATGATGGTGATGGTGAACGTGTATTCAGTTTCAGTCAGTCTGTGCATTGAGAAAGAGACAGACAGTCAGTCAGTCAGTCAGTCAGAGATAGAGTGAACATGTGGGAGAGAGGGAGAGAGGTTGGTTGTGGTAGTTTGCATGACTATGTACTCTGTGTTGTGAACGCCTTACATGCATACGCACATGCATAGGCACATGCATACAGGCATACACATACAAACACACATAGATACACACACACACACATATATATATATATATATATATATATATATATATATATAT
>NC_068997.1:14381082-14385378 GCF_001194135.2 Octopus bimaculoides
ATATATATACATGTACGAATGTGTAGTTGAGTATTTGATAAAGTTGTGTGTGTGTGCATGTGTGTGCGTGCATGTGTGTGTGCGTGCATGTGTGTGTGTGTGTGTGTATGCACATGCTTCATGTGTGTCAGGTGTGTGCCTGTTGCTTTATACGTTACGCCTGCCACATAAGGCTGTTGCACATGTCACACAGAAGAAATTATTGCTGTCCCTTCTCAAATTAGCTTACTCGTTAGTGACTTAATTGAGAGAAGCATACAAAAGAAGACGGGGAGGAGAAGCAACAGAAAACGAGATAAATAAATATATAAACATATAAATAAAAACTTTATTAAATATTGCTGCTCTTTCAGACATTATTGCTGTCATCGTCATCATCATCGTCGTCGTCATCATCAGCATCACTAATATTATCAGCAGCATTAATGTGATTATTAAACAGCTGCAGCAGCAGCAGCAATACAATTATTAAACATTGACATCAACATATCTATCATCATCATCACCATCATCATCATCATCCATCTGATTAATAAACAATGACAATCAATATATTTATCATCGTCGTCATCATCATCATCATTATTATCATCATGCTTATTAGCATTATTGTTGACAACATTAAGGCAGCGAGCCAGCATAACTGTTAGCACATTCCACAAAATGCCTAGGGTTCTGAGTTCAAATTCTGCCAGGGCTGACTTTGTCTTTTATCCTTTTGCAGGGGTCATCATCATCATCGTCGTTTAATGTCCGCTTTCCATGCTAGCATGGGTTGGACGATTTGACTGAGGACTGGTGAAACCAGATGGCTACACCAGGCTCCAATCTGATCTAGCAAGGTTTCTACAGCTGGATGCTCTTCCTAACACCAACCACTCAGAGAGTGTAGTGGGTGCTTTTACGTGCCACCCGCATGAATGCCAGTCAGGAGGTACTGGCAATGGCCACGCTCAAAATGGTGTATTTTACGTGCCACCTGCACAGGAGCCAGTTCAGTGGCACTGGCAACGGGGTCATTGTAATTGACTTATACCTTCCCCTAAAGTTGCTGGGTTGCTATCTGGCACTGTACAACCCCCAGTCGTACATCCTCAAAAGAATGGATCGTTATAACGCCCACTCATTATCATAGTATAATTACTAGACATGACGAACTACAGACATAATTAACAACACAGTCTAATATGCATTCTCCTGATACTGGCCGATGTCATCTTACTTATAGTGACTGGCATTAAGGAATGGCATCCAAGTGCTGAAGCCATGCCAGGGTAGACACTGGAGCATGACGCAGGTCTTTTGTCTCGTCAGATCCTAGCAAACTGAACAATTCATGTCAGTGTGGATCATAGACATTAAACGAGGGTGATGATGATGATGATGTTAATGATGATGATGAGAACGATGACAACAATGACGACAATGACGATGATGATGAAGATGATGATGATGGTAACGGTGATGATGCTGATGATGATGATGGTTGTGGTGGTGGTGGTGGTGGTGATGATGATAATGATGATGGGTGTGGTGGTGGTGGTGGTGGTGGTGATGATGATGATGATGATGGGTGTGGTGGTGGTGGTGGTGATGATGATGATAGTGATGATGATGAAGATGGTGATGGTGGTGATGATGGTGATGATGGCGATGATGACTATGATGATGAAGATGATGGTGATGGTGATGACAACGACGACGACGACGACGACGATGGTGATGATGACTACGCTGATGAAGATGAAGATGATGGCGATGACGATATTGGATAGTTTAGTCCTAGATACACAATGTCTAAAGAAAACAACAAAAAAAAGAAATAAAAAACAAGATCACATGGGGTTTTCGTTAGAAATCATTTGCTCAGAGGTTTGCTTGATCAGAGATGATCTGGGATTAACCAGAAAATTAGAATCAGCATCGATGTTACTAACCCCCACCCTACCTTCACCAACAA
The DNA here is from genome assembly GCF_001194135.2 of Octopus bimaculoides. NCBI lineage: Eukaryota > Metazoa > Mollusca > Cephalopoda > Octopoda > Octopodidae > Octopus > Octopus bimaculoides. Next base: position 14,383,043 of record NC_068997.1, read on the forward strand.
GGACAAGAGGATTCCCCAACTCTGCTACTACTGCCGTTAAGACCGACACCGGTACCGTGACCTCTGGCAGAGCAGAGCGTTACCACTACGCCGACCTCACTGCCACCAACCACTGTCAACCGCTGAAATCAGACTGGTACAGATGAAATGACTCAACACAATGATGCAATCTCATTGGTTGATGAATTCAGGACAGCTGCGCTCTGTCAATATTGAGTAAGGTGGAAAGAATCGCCGAGACACCATCGACTTTATTGATGAATGTAACAGCAGCTTTATATTGACTCTTTGTCTCTCTGTCTGCGTGTGTGTGTATGTGTGTGTGTGTGTCTGTGTGTGCTCCTATTTCAGCAATACACACAAATACACTTGAACTAATGTTTACAAATATACGTTTTACATATATACACATTTGATATATATATATATATATATATATATATATATATATATATATATATATATGTATGCATGTAATTAGACAGACAGACACATACACGCACACACACACATATACGTATATATAGACATATATCATTCTTACCACGCAAACACAGAGTAGTGTCTACCTATGTGAGCGTATGTCAGTGTATGAATGTGTGTATAAATGTACTTTGTAAATCAGTATGTAAGAGAGAGAGAGAGAGAGAGAAAGAGAGACAGAGAGTGGGAGAGAGGGAGTAAGAGAGAAACTTATATATACTTCTATATATATATATACACACACAAAAATAAATATATGTACAGAAATGTGAGTTCGTTTTACAATTAGACATACATATCATGTACATCCATACATACATACACACACATTCATGAACACACACACACACAAAAACGTTGAGGTTTACCTAGGTGTATGGATGCTTTTCACACACATAAATGCATATATACACCTGTCTGTTTTCATGTGTGTGTGTGTGTGTGTGACACACACACACATACACACACACACACACACACACACACATATACACATATATACACATAGTATGTGCATGAGTGATTGATCAGTGCTTCGGTTTCAGCTCAGTTGAATGGACAGCAGCCTACTTTCCATGATCAACATCGATTGATTGATAAGAATAAGCTAAGTTCCTATGATTCAATGCTCATGTTTGCTGGAGCTAAAGTTTGCAGCCAAAGGTGCTGAGAAAAGCTGTATACTTTATGTTTGCTAACCAACACACTTGTGTTTTCTGTCATCATGTGAAATTGGGTTAAATCATGTTCATTCATGTTTAATCGTACTGAAAGATAATTAACCAGGTCAGAAGTCATCTTTTGATAATTTTTCTATCAACATTATTATTATTATCAACATTATTATCATCATCACTATTATTATTATTATTATTATTATTATTATTATTATTATTATTATTATTATTGTAGCAACAGATTGACAACATCCTTAAAGCATCAGGAAAAAAAATGTTTCTTAGTGGATCTTTACACTCTGAGTTCAAATCTGGTTGAAGTAAGCATTGTCTGTCATTCTGCTGGGAGTCAATAAAAATGATGTAGTTAACAGAGGAGATGAATAGGGTTTAATTAATTGGTACTGATTTCCTGGCCTTGTGTCTATGTCAGGAACAATAAATTTTATTATTGTTGTTATTTTTTTTTCTTTTAAATTAAGGCGGTGAGCTGGCAGAATCATTAGCATGCCAGGCTAAATGCTTAGTGGTATTTCGTCAGTCTTCGTTTCTGAGTTCAAATTCTGCTAATGTCATTGTTATGTATCATTGGTCATGTTGCTATGTATTGGTAGTGAAATCGCCCCGAATTGCTAGCAACATTGCCATCTGTTGCTTGTGAAAGTACTAAAATGCTGGTAGTGTCATAGGAGGCGCAATGGCCCAGGGGTTAGGGCAGTGGACTTGCGGTCATAGGATTGCGGTTTCGATTCCCAGATCGGACGTTGTGAGTGTTTATTGAGCGAAAACACCTAAAAGCTCCATGAAGCTCTGGCAGGGGATGGTAGTAAACCCTGCTGTACTCTTTCACCACAACTTTCTCTCACTCTTACTTCCTGTTTCTGCTGTGCCTGGAATTCAAAGGGTCAGCCTTGTCACACTGTGTCATGCTGAATATCCCTGAGAACTACGTTAAGGGTACACGTGTCTGTGGAGTGCTCAGCCACTTTGCACGTTAATTTCACGAGCAGGCTGTTCCATTGATCGGATCAACTGGAACCCTCGACGTCGTAAGCGACGGAGTGCTAACACGATAGTGTCATTGCTATATGTTGCTAGTGACACTATTATGTGTTGCTCATGATCTGGTTACATGTTGCAAGTAATGCCATTAGCAACGCAGGGTAATGTCACTAC
>NC_068997.1:14385803-14391828 GCF_001194135.2 Octopus bimaculoides
CAATGTGAACTAGCAACTAATGGCAATGACACTAGCAACATTTTAGCAATGTGAACTAGAAACTTATGGCAATGACACTAGCAACATTTTAGCAATGTGAACTAGAAACTTATGGCAATGGCACTAGCAACATTTTAGCAATGTGTACTAGCAACTTATGGCAATGACACTAGCAACATTTTAGCAATGTGAACTAGCAACTTATGGCAATGACACTAGCAACATTTTAGCAACGTGAACTAGCAACTTATGGCAATGACACTAGCAACATTTTAGCAATGTGAACTAGCAACTTATGGCAATGACACTAGCAACATTTTAGCAATGTCACAGGCAACACATGGCAATGTCATTAGCAAGACAGGGCAATGTGACTACCAACACATAGGCCAGCAATTTGAGAAGAGGAGCAAGTCAATTATATTGACCCCAGTCTTGGACTGATACTTTCATTCTTTGAAAGGATGAAAGACAAAGTTCACCACAGCAGGATTTTAACTCAGAATGTAAAGGGCTAGGAAAAAAAAAATGTCCCTATGCATTTTGTCGAAACACACTAAAAATTCTACCTGCTTGCCATTGTCACTATCATTTAATGTCCACTTTTTCAAGCTTGCAAAGGTCTAGAAGAATTTTTTGAGACAAATTTTCTATGACTGGATGCCCTTCCAGTTGCTAACCCTACCTGTTTACAAACAAAGTAATATTTCCCCATGGCTACTCAAAATCACCTCTATGATGGTGAAGCTTGTTTTAAAATCAATGCATGAAGTCAAAACAAGGCTTCACATAAATACATATACACTCAAGTATATACAACAGGTTTCTTTCAGTTTCCATCTACCTGCTTGCCATTGTCACCATCATTTAATGTCCACTTTTTCAAGCTTGCCATAGGTCAGGAAGAATTTTTTGAGGCAAATTTTCTATGGCTGGATGCCCTTCCTGTTGCTAACACTCACCTGTTTCCAAGCAAGGTAATATTTCCCAATGGCTACACAAAATCACCTCTATGATGGTGAAGCTTGTTTTACAATCAACACATGAGGTCAAAACAAGGCTACACACGAACATACACTCAGGTATATGCAACAGGTTTATTTCATCTACGAAATCCACTCACGAGGCTTTGATTGCCCAAGATACTGCACAGTGAGATTGAACCCTCGCCCACATGGCTGGGAGGCACCTAATGACTACTGAAAAGTATTTATTGTTAGACAGCACTCTTGGATATTGGGGACACTCTGTACAAAAAACCAGGTTCCAAAACTGTGCTACGTCTAAATGGAAAAAATAACCATACCATCATACATCTACAAGATAAAGAGAAAATAATTAAAACAAACCTCATACTCAAAGACAGAACTCAAAGTTCCACATTGCCAAAAGACAATGCTGCACATAGCTGAAGAATGTGGAGGTGCACCTGATTGTGCAGTAGAAACTTGCATGAAACCACTGAGAACATAATAACAACAACAATAATAATAGTAATAGTAATAATAATAATAATAATAATAATAATAATAATAATAATAATAATAATAATAATAGCAATAATGATAGTAATAATACTCAAGAAGATAAAGAAGCAACAATTGTCAGTCTCCTTGCTGTTAAAAACATCAAAGTTAATGATTTTTCTGTTCTATTGTTTACTGCTATTGTTTATATACACATGTGTAAGTGCCATGTGTAGATGTGTGCACGTGCGTGTACGTGCATCGATGCAAGTAAGTATCTATGCATGCATGTAAGTAAGAGTAAGTTGTTCTTTTAAATGCATGTCTGAGAAAATTTAACGAAACAAGAGATTAGTCAGAAGGATGGGGGAAGTGTGAGGCGTGGAGCGGTGGATGGGGAGGAGTAAAGGGAAGAGTTGAACTGAAAGATAGAAAAGTTTAGACTACGACTACCTCCCACCACTCGAACAACAACAACAACAAATGGGATAAAACAAAATAAAGGAAAAAACAACAAATTAACAATAAAATGGAAAAAGGGAAAATGAAAAAATTTTAAAATGATGTAAATAAAAATACAGAATCGCCACCACCATCCCCATCATTATTATTATTATTATTATTATTATTATTATTATTATTATTGTCATGATCATCATTACCTTTATTACTGTTATCATTCTCATCATTGAAAACAACAACAACAACAACAACGACATCAGGTAAAATAAAAAAGCATAATGAAACAGCAGGGATGTCGAAGCAAACAAGAAAAAAAATAAACAACAAAAAAGATATTGTTTAAAAGAATTAATTGATGGCAAACAAAATAAACAAAACAGATAATTAAAAACAGAAAGTAGAATAGTATAATTAATTTTTTTTGTTTGTTGGTTAATCTTAAATAAATAAGTTGCTGCTGCTGCCATTGTTGTTGTTGTTGTTGTTGTAGGTGTTGTTGTTCGACATTGTTTATTTTGAAAAGAGAGTAATGTAGATTTGTTGTTTGTATATTTGTTATTGTGGTCTTTAATTAATTGTCTGCCATTGGCTGCTTGTTGTCTTCATCGTCGTCTTGCTATTTTTAATGTTGACGAGGATAAGTCTCGCCTTGTCTTAGTTTCATTTGTGTTCCGTCTCCTTCTTTCATCTTTGTTTTTCACTAAAAGTTTGTATGATGACACCATTTCATCATTTGTGTTCACTGCAGAAAGTCTTTAGGGTGTTTATTTTTTTGTTTTTGCTGTTGTTGTTGTTTTAAATATTTTTCAGGTTTTCTTTATTATTTTTGTGCAACTGTTTTCCATTGAATTTTTCTTATATTTTGTCCTTATTTTCCTTTTTGTCTGTATTAAACAGGATTCTTTTCTGTCTTTTTTTTTTTTTGTTTGCAAAATCTTTATCCTAACTTTAAGATTGCATGCAACTATGTGAGTCTGCCTGAGCATGTGAGCGTGTGTATTTGCGTGTGTGCATGTGTGTGCGGGAGAGAGAGAGAGAGAGAGAGAGAGAGAGAGAGCATGTGTCTATGAATCCTCATCATCATCACCATCATCATCGTTTCATAAAGGGCTTCTCCTGCTGTCAGGGTCGGACAATTCTCTTATGACATTTCACACCATTTGGTCTTTCATAATCTGACTTGTACACACAGCAACACAGAATATTAACCCCTTCCTTTTCTTCCACAAGACAGGTCATTTCCAACAAAAGCTAAACAGACCTCACTATACAGTGCAACATCCATTTATTCCTTCTTTTATTCAACACAATATCCATAGTTATAAGCCCTTCCTATCGCTAAACACTCTATAGCAAGGACTGAGTACATTTTTATTGGGCCAAAGGCTCTAAACAGCTTGTTTCCAACAATTTTAAAGAATTCTCTTTGGGTTGCCCACCTGTTATACACCTGGGCAGGTACATATTAACGTCCGTGTCTGTCTGTTTCTCTTTCGCTTTGTATGTGTATGAGTACATAAATGATGGTGGAGGTGGATTGCACTTGCTGTTGTTGCCTTATCAGTATTCCTAAGATCAATAGGGAATGTCCTTGAGGCAAGACTGGATTAAGAACCATGGAGGCCCTAAGCACTTAAAAAGGTATTGGTGCCCTTAAGTATATGTAGATGGTTCAAAATATAAATAAAAATAATTCAAAATGTAAACGATGACAAACCATAAAGTAAATGTTTATTTTTCAAAATGACAAAACTAACAGTAAGATGGAAAATAATGTTATTTTTTTTTTTGTATGCTTCCGCTTAATTTATATTTGAAAAGTTTTCTTGTTTTTTTTTTTTTTTAAATTAATTTTACGTAAAACTTCTGGCATTACGAATGTTATTTTAGCAAGTTTAAAGTGATTTCTTTTGTGCTGTAAACCATTTACCATTTCTGTGGTGCCCCCTCCTTCCCTTGATGCTCTACGTATGTGCTTATTCTGCTTAATGGCTTAATCCAGCACTGCCTCGAGGGTGTGAGTATTCATAAGATGAGTAGCAAATGTCTCTGAAGTGAATAGTGAATGTCCACGAGGTGGAAAGTGAGTATCCTTGACATGAGTTGAGTATCTCCCTGAGTTAAGTAACAAATTTCCTTCTGCAAATGGAGCACTGAGTGTCCACAGATTGTGTCATGAATATCTATAGAGTGAATATTGTCCTCTTACACAACAGTAAGTCTCCACAGAGTACTAGATGTCTAAGTAACGAGTGCTCTCAGAGTAAATAGGAGTATCTGTAAAGTGAGGAGTGAGTGGTCATAAACTGAGTACTAAATTGACTAAGAGTGGTGACAAAAGAAAGATGCCTGATCAGGCATGTGCAAATTATTTCTCTCCAGGAATGGTGAGTTACTAGACCTGGAAGAAATAGCAGTTAAATGCAGTTAAACCTCCTTTAAACTACACCCAATCTGAGCTAATAACTGAGTCTCTATTAGTTACGAGATCTGCTAGTAATAACAGTTAAATCTCCCTCAACCCAACCCAAGCTAATAACAGAATTTCTCATGGATTCTAGACCTGCTGGAAATAACAGTTAAATGCAGTTAAATCTCTCTCAATTGCTACCCAACCTAACCTAATGATCGAGTCTCTAATAGTAACTAGACCTGCTAGTAATAACAGTTAAATCTCCCTCAACCCAACCCAAGCTAATAATAGAATTTCTCATGGATTCTAGACCTGCTGGAAATAACAGTTAAATGCAGTTAAATCTCTCTCAATTGCTACCCAACCTAACCTAATCAACGAGTCTCTAATAGTAACTAGACCTGCTAGTAATAACAGTTAAATCTCCCTCAACCCAACCCAAGCTAATAACAGAATTTTTCATGGATTCTAGACCTGCTGGAAATAACAGTTAAATGCAGTTAAATTTCTCTCAATTGCTACCCAACCTAACCTAATGATCGAGTCTCTAATAGTAACTAGACCTGCTAGTAATAACAGTTAAATCTCCCTCAACCCAACCCAAGCTAATAACAGAATTTCTCATGGGTTCTAGACCTGCTGGAAATAACAGTTAAATGCAGTTAGATTTCTCTCAATTGTTACCCAACCTAACCTAATGAATGGGTCTCTAATAGTAACTAGACCTGATCAAAATAATTGTTTTTGCAGTTAAAACTCCATCAAATATTATCAACCTGAGCCAATAATGGCATTTCTTATTATCAGACATGATAGAAGTATTACTTAAATATGGTTCAATCTCCTTCAAACCACAGGGGGAGAGGACAGTCAGTTACATCGGCCCCAGTGCTCCACTGGTACTTATTTTAGTGACCCCAGAAGGACGAAAGGCAAAGTCAACCTCAGTGGAATTTGAACTCAGAACACAAAGATGGATGAAATATCGCTTATCATTTTGTATGTCAAGCTAATGTTTCTGTCAGCTTGCCACCTTAATTACAAATAATGATAATTATTATCATTAAATAACCCTTGAGACTAATAACAAAAAATCATTGTTGTTGTTATTATTATTATAATTATTATTATTATCATTATCAGTATTTTTATTATTATTATTATTATTAATATTGTTATTAATATTATTATTATTATTATTATTATTATTATTATTATTATTATTAGTAGTAGTAGTAGTAGTAGTAGTAGTAGTAGTAGTAACAAGAGTAATTAGTAATGATACTGATAGACATAGCAGATATTCACTTATCCTCTCCTTTACCTCTTCAAAAATGTTTGTCTTTTTACTTTTCCTCAGATTTCTGTATCCTTTCTTATATTTCCTAGCCTAAATCATCATCATCATCATCGTCATCATCATCATTAGCATCATCTTAATCACATCAACTTGTCTCTTCTCTTATTCTATTTGCTTCTCTTTCCATCCACCCCCAGCCCCGCCCCCGCTTCACTTATTTATTTTATTTTTTTCTGTTTTTCTACTTTTATATAACTTTTAACAATTAATGACACTATGTCAAAAGATGCTCTTAGCAAAACTCTCATTAATTACAGCTTGATTATCAAAATATACTGTTTGTCTCGTCAATGTTTAATTTATTGTTTTAATTTATATATATAT
>NC_068997.1:14392426-14394456 GCF_001194135.2 Octopus bimaculoides
ATAATAAAAGACCATCATTGCAAAACACACAACAATAAGAAAAAATCCAAAAATAAAACAAACACCACAATAAACATTACACAAAACAACAATAAATAATAAAAAATATAAAAATAATGATAGTAATAAGAACAATAACAATATTAGTAGCAGCAGCAATAATAATGATAATAATAATAATAATAATAATAATAATAATAATAATAATAATAAGAAGAAGAAGAAGAAGAAGAAGAAGAAGAAGAAGAAGAAGAAGAAGAAGAAGAAGAAGAAGAAGAAGAAGAAGAAAAAGAGGAATGATAATTATAATGATGATAATAATAATGAGAACAACTACAGCAATAACAATAATAATTATGATGATGATGATGATGATGATGATGATGATTACAAAACACACAAGACAATTGAAAAACATATTTTCTAATAGCTTGTTTCTGATAGTTTAAGATGATTTGTGTTCAAATGATAAATTAGTTTAACAAGTTTTGCTATTGATGAGTTTATCATAGAGAAAATAAATAAATAAATAAACAATAAACAATAAGAACAACAAATCACACAGATACAGTCACAGAAACATTTATACATGACTGCACAGATGTACACCTAAGATCACACACACACACACACACACAAGCATACAAACACATTTACACACACTTATATAGACAGGCACATATACACAAGTAAATGTCCCCAGCTTCATTACAGTTTTAATGTTACTGTCAAATTATATTTGAACTAATCAAAGTCATACTTAGGACTATTTTACATCAATTCAATAGTTTTGAGTGCATTTGTATATATTTGTCTTTTAGAGATTGTTTCTGTACATATGAATAAACAAATGAATGAATGAATGCTTACATTTATATACATAAATGTGTAATGGTGTCTGTCCGTCTATGTGTGTGTGTGTGTGTTTGGGGTTACTCTAACTCCTCCCACACCGTCAAACTGATTTTAATGATTTTTAGCATATAGGTAGATCACATGCCCTGAGTTCAAATAAGGCAACTCAATAATGCTCAGTTGGCATCGATTTTTATGAGCTCACTTGGGAGTTTAAATGGAAATTCCCATAACGATGTTATTTTTCCTGCAGCTTTTGCATTTTTTCACGTGTAAAATTTCAACAAAAGTGACAGAATAGTCTCTAAGGAAATGCTTATTTACATTTGTGTCCTCTTCAACCCCTCTTGAATTAAATAAACACCTTATGCATCACCCTCACCGCAAACTTGATCGAGATCTCAAATTTCATTGAAATTGGATCAATAATGAAAAAGTTACGGCAAAAAATAAAATTCATTACTTCAGCCTCACTTCGCTGCACCATTGAACACATCGTCATTGGCTGCAAAAGCTCTGCTCCATCAACAAAACTCTGTCGGCTGCTCTGGCCATTTTTCCTCTACCTGCCACACATCTACTCATCCTGCAACAGCCTGCTGAACCAGATATAACATCTTAATGGGTAATACTTGGTACACTGAACGTAGAAGATTTGAATACAAGGTCAGATGTGGGCTTAACTCCAACACAGAAAACACAAACAAAGCTGGGTCCAACAGCTAGTGTGTGTATATATATATATATATGTATATATATATATATATATATATATATATATATATATATATATATATATATATATATATCATCGTGATGGCACCTGTACCAGTGGAGCACTAAGAGCACCGCCCAAGCGTGATCGTTGCCAGAGCACCAGCTGTCTGGCTTCCATGCCGGTGGCATGTAAAAAGCACCATTTGAGCGTGATCATTACCAGCATCACCTTCCTGGCACTTGTGCCAGTGGCACGTGAAAAGACATTCGAGCGAGAACATTGTCAGTACCGCTGGACTGGCTCCTGTGCAGGTGGCATGTAAAATACACCATCTTGAGCATGGCCATTGCCAGTACCACCTGACTGGCTTTCGTGCTGGTGGCACGTAAAAGCACCCACTACACTCTTGGAGTGGTTGGCGTTAGGAAGGGCATCCAGCTGTAGAAACTCCACCAGA
>NC_068997.1:14394466-14396978 GCF_001194135.2 Octopus bimaculoides
CACCCACTACACTCTTGGAGTGGTTGGCGTTAGGAAGGGCATCCAGCTGTAGAAACTCCACCAGATCAGATTGGAGCCTGGTGTAGCCACCTGGTCCACCAGTCCTCAGTCAAATCGTCCAACCCATGCTAGCATGGAAAGCGGATGATAAATGATGATGATGATGATGATGATGATATCATCATCATCATCATTTAACATCTGTTGCCCATACAGGCATGGATTGGACAGTTTGACCGGGGCTTACTGATAGTGAAATCCACAAGAGAAAAATTTAGTATTGGGCATTCTATAAGGATATAGAATAGGACATAGTCATTACTATCTTTAGGCTGTGCATTTGTCACAAGGGCTCTCTTACTGATAGTGAAATGCACAAGAGAAAAATATAGTATTGGGTATTCTATAACAATATTATGTTAACAACTAACAGTTAATGATGTGAGATTACATGCAATTTTACAAGAGTTTGATGCTTGTGTTTACTGGCCTGTAGTAGAACAACTCTCACATAAAATGTGTATGAAATGATTTCATTTCTCAATAACTTCTGAAGTGTGAAATGCATCATTGGTTGGATATTGGCAAACTATTTTTACACTCCAGGAATCTTTGTAATCAGTAATGTCATTATTAAGAATCAAACCCTCACACGTTAAAAGATAAGTTTCCAGATTTTTTTTGGTAATTTTTGCTTTTATCTATTCTGAAAGATATCTTAGATTTATGAAACCAGTTGTGAAGATAAATGGATTTATTTCCATTGATTCTGGTTATTCTGATGAAAAACAGAATGATCTGAACTTACTAAAGAGCAGGTTAAAGATGATATTACATACTCTTTTTTTTTTTTTTTTTTTTTTTTTTTTTTTTACTTGTTTCAGTCTTTTGACTGTGGCCATGCTGGAGCACCGCCATTAGTCGAGCAAATCGACCCCAGGACTTATTCTTTGGAAGCCTAGTACTTATTCTTTCGGTCTCTTTTGCCGAACCGCTAAGTTACGGGGACATAAACACACCAGCATCGGTTGTCAAGCGATGTTGGAGGGACAAACACACACATACAAACATATATATATACATATATACGACAGGCTTCTTTGAGTTTCCGTCTACCAAATCCACTCACAAGGCATTGGTCGGCCCGAGGCTATAGTAGAAGACACTTGCCCAAGATGCCACGCAGTGGGACTGAACCCGGGACCATGTGGTTGGTAAGCAAGCTACTTACCACACAGCCACTCCTACTCCTACTAATCAAAAACAAAATATTCCATCTATCAAAATAAAGAAATGACAAAAATATACTCAGAGAATGAACAAGGCTCTATTCATTGAAGCAACTGACTAGACAACCTGCTAATGACTTTGTCATTTCTCTTTTACAAGTATCAGAATATTTGAAGTTTCTTATAACAAGTAAAGTAGAATGTTTTAGGGATGCTTTTTGTCAAAGCCTTAAAGGGAAATCATCTAAAAGTAATAAACCATAGCTTTTCAATTAGTTTATGAAATTGGTAAAGGCTTTACTTTACAGGATAGATTTTTCTATAGTCCAAGAGCAAAAGGTTTATGCAGGTGTGGCTGTGTTGTAAGAAGTTTGCTTTCCAACCACATGATTCTGGGTTCAGTCCCACTGTGTGGCACCTTAGGCAAGTGCTTTCTACTATAGCTTTTGGCTGGACTAAAGCCTTGTGAATGGATGTGATAGATGGAAACTGAAAGAAGCCTATTGTGTATACATGCGTGTGGTGTGTGTTCATGTCTGCGTTTGTCACCCACCACCACTTGACAACCAGTGCAGGTGTGTTTACATCCCTGCAACTTAGTGGCTCAGCAGAGAGAGACTGATAAAATAAGTACTAGGTTTAAAAGAAATTAAGTACTAGAGCTGAAACAATTGACTGAGATTCTTCAAGGTGGAGCCCCAGCATGGCCACAGTCTAATGACTGACACAAGTAAAAGATAAAAGATACCAGTGCTATGGATAATTTTAAATCATTTTACCATCTTTAAAGCAACTAAATGATTGCTGTTTGAAGATAAAAATGGAATACCAACTTTTACAAGAATTATAAATGGAATTGTCAATGATTTAAAGCAGTCGACTTATTCCTTGTGATGAGATGACAGGATGAAACTAAAAGTCTCTTTGATGAAAATTTGCAAGTTTTGTTTTCAAAAATGATCAAGATAGACATGGACCTGGCTGTGAGATAAGTTATTTGCTTCCAAACTGCATGGTTTTAGGCTCAGTTCCACTGCAGTGTTCATCTTGGGCAAGTACTACAGCTAGTTTACTACAGCTTTGGGCTGACCAAAACCTTTTGAGTGATTTTTGATAGATGACAACTGAAAGACACCTATCATGTGTGTGTGTGTGTGTGTGTGTGTGTGTGTGAGCATATATATATTTATATAATCAATAATGAAACAAATGTTGTACACCTGGTAGCTTACTGGTAAAGCACTGGCACTTTCAGAGTGATCGCTATGTATATTTCATCTTCC
>NC_068997.1:14396988-14404984 GCF_001194135.2 Octopus bimaculoides
ACATATATATATATATATATACATATATGTATATATATATATACATATATAGATAGATAGATATATAAAACAAATGATAGAGATGAAAAACGGAATATAAGAGAAATTTTATTGCTCACAACAATTGTTTCGACCCATCAATCTCTCATGGGTGGAACACTGTACAGCTGGTTGTTGTGCAGAACGTGCTTCATCAGCTTAATACTAGGAACATACCCAATAATTAAATATTTACTTACATATATATATATATATATATATATATATATATATGGGGTATGGGGTGTTTGAGAACTGGTATTGGTTTGTTTATGTCTCTATAATTTAGCAGATCAGCAAACAGAGACTGATATGATATGTAGCAGACTTAGAAAAAAGTGCCGGGGTCAGTTTTTTTAGCTAAAGCCTTCAAGGTGGTGCTCCAGCATGGCCACAGTTTGATAACCGAAACAAGTAAAAGATAAAAGGTGAAGTGAAAGCACTTTCATTTAACTCTAAAAAATAATATATATTTCATGTGAATGAACATTTTTTTTTTTTGTTGTTTTAGGTTTTATTTTCAGAAAAACAAAATTCTACCAGTTTCTGATACTCTGTGACTTCTACTTGGGTTTCCTCTGTCTGAAAATTCCAAAAATGTTGAGCATTTAATTGCATTAGTTGTGTATAATTCAAAATGTTTTTTGCTGAAATTGCAGTACCCTTGTCTGAAACTAAATAATGCTTTTCTCTTGTTAGTCGAATGTCTTGAAGCAGTTAAGAAACTCAGACAGTGCTACAATTTTAGTTTTTGTTCCAAAAGTTGGTTTGACATTTATGTTTGAAACAGATGTGTTTATATAATCAAAAGGTTCTACCTTGATGCAAAATAGGTGACCAATTTATTTCTTTTCAACTAGATTAAAGAATGTTGGAAAGAAATGACTTGTTGTAAAGCTAGAGGCATTTGAAATAATCAGATCATTTTCATTAGTGCAAAAACTGAAGCTTCTTACTGACAATCAAGAATGTCTATTTGATGATTGACCTAAATCTGCTACTAAAAATGCTAAACTGTGTCACTGGAGTATCAAAGTTCTTATATGAAATGCAACACCACCCAAGAAGAAAGAATTTAGCTGCAGAGACCTGAAGGCGAATGTCTGAAAATTACTTAACCCTGTCATACAGTATTCCCGCTATAGTGGGAATAGGATAAACATCATCTTTGCTGGATTCCTGGCAAGCGGTAATGAATAACACATGTAGGAAAAGAAGTGGCATCTGATTCTTGTTCAGGTTATCTCTACAGATATTCTGTAGAAATTATAGATTTTTGCTACAATGTTTCATATCCAAAAATAATAAAATCAGTGATGGCTATGATTTTTATTGAATATCTGTTGAGATAACCTTAACAAGTGATATAAAGTGCACTGCTAACACAGTAGAAGATGGTATTGACTTATAAAAATGTTTAATATACTTTATAAGTATATTATGGTTGGATAACGAAATACTGCATCTCTATAAGTCATTATTAATAGCAGCCAGTTCTGTTCGTTAGTTAGCCTGCAATCGTTACCCTTGAACTATATATGCAACTGTTTATTCTTTTGCATGAGAGCCCAGGTGGAGGATAAAAATTAAATCCAGGTGTGAGAAGGTTAAATTAATGAATTAATGTCAAACAACAAAGTAATAAAGCATAAATAAAAAAATTGTTTAAACTTGTAAAGAGTTGTGTCATTCTGGTTTTGATAGAGAAATTGTTTGAAAGAAAAGATTCACTTTAAAAAAACATATAAAAGAAATGTGCATTTCAGATCAAAGGAAATCATGCAAAAGAGGCCAAGGTGAAAACATTTCATTGCAGAAACATTACAATTGACCAACTTTCAATATCAACAAAATCTTGGCAATGACTGTTGTCAGTGGATATTATGGGACAAGAAAAAATAAAAAAATTAAAAGGAAAAATAAATAAATAATAAAAATAGATAAATAGAAAGGAAAAATAAAATAAATAAATAAATAAAAAATAAAATGAAAATCTCATGGATTTGGTTTGTACTCTTTGAGTTTATATGTTGCTTTTATTGCATTTAGCCAAAGAAAAGGTATTTCATTTCTCAAGTGATTATTTCATACTTGTTCTCATTACGCACTCAATTAAATCTAACACAAATGAGACGATAAAACATGACAAAGAACTTTCATTTGCTTTAAATGAATATAAGATGATTGCCTCCAAGAACTTTAAATGTGCAATCACCTTTTAACACAAAAATGCTTAACATTACAAGTTGTGCAACACTGGAAACTTCAAGTGATTTCATCCTTAATTTTCTGACATTAACAGAATGAATTCCTTTGAAAAAAAAAAAATCGATTTAAAAAAACAAAAAAAAAACATGTTGAGGACTAAAAAAAAAAGTCAATTAATTAACAAGGTGATAGTAATTGAAGAACTGTCTAACTAGCATGTTCTAATTTTATTTGCAACTTGAAGGCACAATTCAGTCTCAACAAGCCATTTATCTTGAACTCCTAAACCTGAAATCCATGATATCATTGATGAATGCAGAAAACCCTTCAGTCATCTGAGTCTGTCTTAACCAAACACAGCCATTCATGCAGCTATGATGATAATAACAGCAATTGACAATAACATAAGTTCAGCAACAATACATGATGTTGATAACATATCCGATCATCACAAGTACAATTGCACCAAGCAATCGTAACAGATTCATAAGAAGGAAAAGAATAATTGCAGAAAAGTTGTGCTTTGCAGAAAGTCACAAAACATACACAAATAATAAAACACACAGTAATAAAAATAATGGAATGTTATCTCGAAAATATTGAATTAGTCCTGATATTTTTGAGTTAAAGATTCCTTTACAAAAATTTTAAGGAATATTAGAGCGATATAAATTATGTATGCATTTTGTGTGATATAACATGAACGATTACGATGTCCTAAATATAAACGACTCCATTTTGTTATATTTTTTTTATTTGTTTCGATCATTTGACTGTGGCCATTCTGGAGCATTACCTTGAATGGTTTTTAGTCAAACAAATCGACTCTGTGACTTGTTTTAATTTTCTAAAGTCTAGTAATTATTCTATTGGTTTCTTTGCTGAACCACTAAGTTATGGGGATGTAAACACATCAACACCAGCTGTTGAGTGGTAATGAGATACAAACGTAGACACAAAGACACTCACACAAATATATATCCATACACACACACACACACATACATATATACATACATGTCATGAAATATATTTGCCACCTAAATGTGGCTAACTCTTAAGAGTTGATGCTACTGTAGCTTGTGGCCCCAGGAAGACATCACCTCCAGCTGGCTATTGGCACTCTTTCTGAGCTCTATCAATACATATATATATCTATGTATGTATATACAACAGGCTTCTTTCAGTTTCTGTTTATCAAATTAACTCACAAGGATTTGGTTGAAAGGTACAAATATGTGGCTATGTTGAAAGAAAATCCCTCAACATCTCTACATCAACAAGAGAACTATTGATTTATTTTCCTTCGTTTTGTCTCCAAGTGTGCTTTTAGCCTACCTGCCTTCATTGATGCATTACTCATTTTCTAATGACACAATAAGCAGAACGGTTTATGCTCATCATTCTCATCACTAATGGACATTCTCCAGTCTGCTCCCTGCAAGCATGTCTCCACTCTCTAATTTTTCTATTACTACTATAATATAGTCTTTGATCCTCAGATCTATCTGTTCTCATATTGCTATCACCATTTAGACATCTTTGAGCCATTTGATTTTACATCATCCTGGTGGCATCTCCTCCCATTATTCCCACATTAACCACCAATATTTCTAGTCCTTCTACCCCAGGATATCAACCCACTGGAATCTTCTCTCTGTTCATGTCTTTCCTGCAGGTATCAATCAGTATCTTTCAAACAGAACATTAGCAGCATCAAGTTCATCTCTCTTGAAGAACCTGGGTAGGGGGGGGGGGTATGACCCCTTTTTCCTAACCAAACAAGTGAAAAAAAAAACATTGAAAGTGATAAAAAAGAAGATCTTAGTTAATTTGGAGCTGTTTCTGCCAAATTATTATTTATTATTACCATTGTAGATAAACACTGTGATGTGTTGTGACTATCAAAATCATTGATATATGAACTCACTCTGTTTCAATTTTAACTTGTAGATCAGCATTTTAAAGAAGAAAATGTGTTTGATTTGGTAGATATGACAACTAGATTACTAAGTTGGTTGACCAGAAGAAATATAGAATTCTCCTGTTTGTCCAGAAATATCACTCAATCAAGACTAATGACATTCTAAAAATAACTTGAAATTTACAGAACTCACCTCTCAACTCTCAGAACACATATGTCTTATTTCATGAAATTTTATCACACGTTTTTTTTTTCATTGTTTTTTCTTTTTCTTCTTTGCTGACACACATTACAAGTAATTTCCACAAAAAAACTAGTTTTCTTTCTAACCTTAACTACATTGACTTAATACAAAACAACATTTATGTATCACTATATCCGGATGGTATCATTCTCTATTACCAATCATTAAACATTCCATACTTACTATCCTAAGGTGTGGCTGTGTGGCTAAGAAGTTTGTTTTCCAACTACATGATCTTGGGTTCAGCCCCACTGCATGGCACCTTGGGCAAGAGCCTTTTACTTTTGCCTCAGCCTGGCCAAAGCCTTATTTGTGAATCTGGAAAACAGAATCTAAAAAGAAAGCAATTAGATGCACCCGACTAACCAAAACGAGCTTGGAAAAATGGACAGAGAAACAAATTTGGCCTTTTTTATCTTTTACATGTTTCTGTCATTAGACTGTTGCCGTATCTTGTTATTGGATTTAATACATGGAGGCGCATGGCTTAGTAGTTAAAGTGTTGGACTTA
Organism: Octopus bimaculoides; assembly: GCF_001194135.2. Lineage (NCBI taxonomy): Eukaryota > Metazoa > Mollusca > Cephalopoda > Octopoda > Octopodidae > Octopus > Octopus bimaculoides. Next base: position 14,401,915 of record NC_068997.1, read on the forward strand.
TGATCATAAGATTGTGGTTTCAATTCCTGGACCACGCGATGCTTTGTGCTCTTGAGCAAAACACTTCATTTCAACTATAGAAATGAGTGCCACTAGTGGAGGTATGTCGCTTAGTGGATAGGGTGTTGGACTCATGACCGTAAGATTGTGGTTTTGATCCCTGGACTGGGTAATACATTGTGTTCTTGAGCAAAACACTTCATTTCACATTACTCCAGTCCACTCAACTGTAGAAATAAGTTTAGCCTGGAGAGAGAGGGCTCCACCAGGCTTTCTCGCCCTCGATACGCTGCATGGCTGCAGTACTCTAATGATTCCCAAGGGGTTAAGGGACATGTCAATTGTCACATGGAAACTAAAAGAAGCTTATTGTATATATGTGTACATAAATATATGTAAATTGGTGACAATGTTGAAATTTCACTTGTCGCCGTTTGAGTGGGGATGCTTAATTGCTTACAGACATTAAAACAAATCGCTCTACCCTTTTGAGGGACTGTGGAATAAAAATCCCCAACTGTAAAAAACAAGTGAGGGCTGATAACAGGAAGAATATCCAGAGATAAAAATCCTTCCTAAAACAACAAAAAAAAAAAAAGAATCAATACCCATTCAAGCCATGCTAGCAGGGAAAAACAGACAGTGAAAGAATCAATGTAAAAATTAATTGATCGATATGTAATAACAGATGTTACACCATACATGCAATAATATCCAATAGCAAGGCAACACATCCTGCTCTTTGGAGTACATCTGTACTCTAGTATGAGAACAAACCAGATTGATCTGGTAGTATATGTTCTACTCCCAGCATAGTAGATGACCAGGTTTCATACAGGGCAGTGTTCTGCAGATTGAAAAATGGGCAAACAAACTGCCACATTTATTAAAATCAGTCATTAAAATTAAGAGGGTTCTGAACTTTTAAAGTTGTTCAACACCATATATATATATATATATATATGCATATATATATTCACATATTCACATATACTGATGCCCACCTGCAAACAGGTGGGTATACATGCATCTCCATGCATACGTGTATGTGTCGCTTTGGCCCTCTATCTGTGTGTGTGTGTGTCTGTGTATGGAGGTGTACTTTAGAGTATCAATAATTGGCAAAAGATCAATTATTGGACAACAGCAGTAATTGCAAAGCCAGATTAATCCATAATGAAATTTTTTTTAAAATTAAAAACTGCCAGGTGTGTGTGTGTATGTAGACATAGAGTTGATGATGATGATGATGATGGTGGAGGTGGTGGTGATGGTGATGAGGATGATGATGATGATGATGATGATGATGATGATGATGGTGGAGGTGGTGGTGATGGTGATGAGGATGATGATGATGATGATGATGATGATGGTGGAGGTGGTGGTGATGGTGATGAGGATGATGATGATGATGATGATGATGATGATGATGATGGTGGAGGTGGTGGTGATGGTGATGAGGATGATGATGATGATGATGATGATGATGGTGGTGGTGGTGGTGGTGATGGTGATGGTGATGAGGATGATGATGATGATGATTACAATCACGATCATGATCAGGATGGTGATGGTGATTGATAATGATGTTGATGATGATGATGATGATGATGATGACGATGATGTTGATGATGATGATGATGATGATGATGATGATGATAGTGTTTTAAAAGGTAGGATGGCTTTGGGTGTCAAAGTGGTGGAGATGCTTATACAGGAGAAAGGAAGCTTACTGCTATGCGTGTGGAGGGTGGCGTGGAGTGGTGGTGGCTGGGTGTATGTGTTCATTAAGTAAATGATTCATTAAGTTATGTAATGCAAAAACAATATTAATAACCCCTGTCTATGTTGTTTCCAATGGAAACTTGCCATGAAGGAGATGTGGGCTGTTGCAGCATGAACCTGCATATGTTATGTGCTGTGCGTATGACTGTGCACACATGTCTTCTCTCTATGTGTGTACATGTATGAGTGTGTATGTATGTACTTATGTGTGTTTAGGCAGATAGCTAGCTAGGTCGATAGATGGTTGGATAGATGGATGGGTAGCTAGATAGATAGATAGATAGATTGATAGATAGACGGAGAGACAAATAGATAGACAGACAGATAGATACATAGATAGATAACTTTCTTTTATTAGCCACACAGGGCTGCACAGAAAGGGGACAAATACAGATAGATAGATAGATAGATAGATAGATAGATAGATAGATAGATAGATAGATAGATAGATAGATAGATAGATAGATAGATAGATAAATAGATAGACGGAGAGACAGACAAACGGACAGACAGATGGATGGGTTGATGGATAAAGGATTGATAGACAAACAGACAGACAGACAGATAGATAGACAAACGAATGGATGGATTGAGACTGATAGATAGATAGATGGATGGATGGATGAATAGATAGATAGATAGATGGATAGATAGATGGATAGATAGATAGATAGATAGTGTGTATAGTTGCATGGAATATATATATATATATGTGTATGTGTGTGCATGTGCCTGAGTATGTGTACATGCACATACAGAAACAGATACAAGCTTGCTGTCACATGATCTACCAAGCCATGCCCTAATAAACACAGCTGTTTATCAGGGCATGGCTGTTACCAAGTTTATCAACTGTGAAGTCCAAGTCAAAGTGTGTGGTGACATATGTAACAAGGTTCAATACACCAGTATTTTAGTGTTTCTATGTTGCTTTCATTGTTATGGTTGTGGTTATTGCTGTTTAAAGACAATGGTATTGCTAATTGTTTTTTATGCAGTAGTGAAATTTTTTGTTGGAGATAAGGTTGTTGCTGGTTGTAGGTTGTAGCAGCAGTAACTGTGATGACATAGTAGTAATGAGGTCAGCATAGTTGAAACTAATTAAATATTGTTAATTACTGCCAGCCATAAAATAGTGGTAAGAAAAATATTAAAATATGACAAACACTTTTTTGAAATATTGTGTTTGGATGGTGTTTTTTTTTTTTCCTCATCTATATACATATACTTGTTGTGTGCATGTATGTGTGTGTGCATGTAATTATATATATATATATATATATAT
>NC_068997.1:14405359-14410133 GCF_001194135.2 Octopus bimaculoides
ATATATATATATATATATATATATATATATACATACATATACACACACATCCATACATAAGGCGGCGAGCTGGCAGAAACGTTAGCACACTGGGCGAAATGCTTAGCTGTATTTCATCTGCCGCTACGCACTGGGGTCGATAATCGACTTAATCCGTTTGTCAGTCCTTGTTTGTCCCCTCTGTGTGTAGCCCCTTGTGGGCAATAAAGAAATAACACATTCATACATACACACACAATCATATATATATATATATAAATATATATATATATACACACATACGCGCGTGCACGCACACATATATACACTCAATCATATATATATACACACACACTTAGGCACACATACACACACACTTACATAAGCATATGTATATTTCACCCTCTTGTACTTAGGGTTAGGGTTAGGGTTAGGGTTAGGGTGTATCCTGATTCCTCATCACTACCATCATCTTCTCTCGTTTCCCAGCCGGGGTACCCATGTATCTTCTCTACAGCAAGACACTTGTTCCTCTCCCTCTGTTATTACACTGTTGCCTCTCAACACCTTCCACACAGCCACCTTCCTTGATGCAGCACTCCACTCAACCAAATGGTCTTTTCTTTTGAGCTCTTTTGCCACCATGGTAGTACTGGTGATAAAAGAAGAAGAAGCCAAAAATAACATAGTACACTCAGTAAAGTGGTTAAGGTTTGCAACGGCAACCAGGAACTATGCAAAAAAGCTAATATTGAAGCTTGATACAGTCATTTTGACCTGTCAGATCTTATCAAACCATTCAACCTATGCTAGCATGGAGTATGGACACTAAATGTTGATGAAGAGTGTATGGATATTACTAAGTGAAATGCCACATATATGTGCATGTTTATAGATGGGGAGAGAGAAAGAGAGAGATTGAATGTGATGGCATTTATTAAGAAGCCCTAACTTTTTCTTGATTGAGGAGATCGATGATAGAATGCATTCTATCAACGACCATTTCAAGTTGATGTATAACAGGAACAGCATTGTTTGTCCTACTGACTACATTATGTAAGGAAACTTTTTAGGAAAACACCAGCATATGGTTTGAGGAAAATTTAACTGGTATTGCTAACTGCTTGAGCCACTAAATAGAGTTTGTTACATTGGCAAGCAAAGGTGATGTTAAATTGGTCAGTGAATTTGACTCATCTTCTTGAAAATATATTTGATTTCTGAAGGATTGCACAAGAAATGTTAAGTAATAACATGACAGGATGAGGAAAAAAAGTAAAGTTTTCCTCATATCATTCTCTACTCACTTAAAAATAAGGTAAGAATACATTAACTAATGTGATCCTAGATACACAGTGTCTGGCTAAAATGGGGCAGAATGAGGACAGAATAAGTTTGATCATAAGCCTCTTTGATCAGGACTGACAATCTGCTGTATGGTAACATAGCTAAAGATGTTTATTCAAGGATTAGCATAAGACAACAGACCTTAATAAGTATCCTAGATGACCCATCTAACTTAAATAGAAATATGGTGATTATTTCACCAACCCTCGAGAAACTGAACGTAAAGTCTTACTTGGTGTAATTTGAAATTCAAAAGCAGATGGGCAACAGTTAATTTATGAGGAAATTTTATTTACACTTCTAATTTCTTTTTTTTTTTTTTTTATGTCATTCAAGATTGTATATTTATAAAGCGAAAGAAAATAAGATATTTTTGTGACTTTCACTGGCAATTATTCTGTTCAGTAAAATGTTTATAGACCTGAAAGTGAAACTAGGATTTAGAAAAGTCAAGACTGCTCCCACATGGTTGATCAATTTGTAAGAAAGAACTGCTAAAACTTCCTCTAATTATATCCTATAACTTTTGAAAAAAAATCCACACTTGATAAGGTAATCCTAGAGTTACAATTTAATACCTGAAAGAAAAATGGAATGGTCATGGCTAGAAGATCTTTGATCATAGTTCTGCTGGATCAAGACCTGAGTATAACATAAGCTACAAGAAAGATTGAACAAATAGTACGTGATTTCCAACAAATCTCAAACCTAGCGTCAGAAAAAGAAAATAAGTAAAAGACAGAAGATGAGATAATTCTGGATACAGAATATCTGAATAAACAAACAGGATGTGTATGGCTGGAATGAAATTGATCTTCAGTTAACTTGATCAATTCTGACCTGCACTTAAAGAACAAAAGTAAAGAAATGAAAGAGTTTCTACAAAGATATTTAACATGCTAGAAATAGCTGTTATATATATCTCCCTCAATTCATAGTATGTTCTGAAAGAAGTTAATACATGTTGAATAATACCATCATAGATACACGAGGAATGAATAAAAGATGGAACAGTCATCATTGATCATAGATTTTCTACTGGATCAGGAATTGCTTGTCTAATCAACAATTAAATCATATATCTAGTTACTGTATTATTTGCTCTGGAACACTAATATTTGATATAATATTGAAAAGCTGACAGTAGTGACTTCAATCACCCAACAGAACAAGGGTTCTGAATTCATAAGCAAGATCAAATAAAATTATGTAACATTCAGGCCATGCCGAAGAGTAATTAGTATCAGTTTCAAATTTTGGCACCAGGCCAGTAATTTCAGGGAAGCGGGTAAGCCGATTACATCAACCCCAGTGCTCAACTGGTACTCATTTTAATTTTATCAATCCTGAAAGGATGAAAAGTAAAGTCGACCTCAGCAGAATTTGAACTCAGAATGTAAAGAGAGAAGGAATGCCGATAAGCATTTCACCCGGCGTGCTAACGATTCTGCTAGCTCACCACCTTAAGAGTAACTAATACTGAAACAAGAAAAAGTGGTGAGCTGGCAGAAACGTTAGCACGCTGGGTGAAATGCTTAGTGGTATTTCATCTGTCGTTACGGCCTGAGTTCAAATTCTGCTGCGGTCGACTTTGCCTTTCATCCTTTCTGGGTTGATAAATCAAGTACCTGTTGCACACTGGGGTTGATCTAATCGACTGCCTCCCCACCCAACTACTCCCCACCCAACTACTCCCCACCCAACTACTCCCCACCCAACTACTCCCCAAAAGAAGTTTTGGGCCTGTGCCTAGAATAAAAGAGAATATTGATACAAGTAAAAATACAAATCTGTTCACAAAGAAATAATCAAAAATCCAAACTTGAGAAATAACAGTAGAAAATAAGAAGATGCTGAAACTTTTGGTTCACTAGAAGCTTAAATTACTGTTGTCATTATACAAGGCGCCGGTTAACAACCACTTGTACTATTACAGTCACTTCCACAATGTAAAACATTGACAAATAAATACAAGTACGCACATTAACTCATGGATATATACCCATTCACAAAGACACACATTCGTATTTATATACTGAAGATATATATGTATATATATATATATATATATATATATATATATACACGTATAGATATTTATGTGTACAGGAAACACATCAATAAATAGAGAGTAACAGGATTAAGAAGGAAGAAAATTAAGAACAATTCTTACCCCTTTGACTAATCCAAGCTTTAGTTTTTAATGATATGAAGCCTACAACACAAAGTAAAAACAGTTCTTCCCTTCCATACATGCATACAGATAAAAAAAGAAAATCATTAACATATGTATATGTGTCTTTGTGTATGTATATGTACACGTTTCTCAGTGAGTCTATATCCGGTTCAGTGTCTGTATATTTGATCAAGTTTGCATGTGAATGTATATAAATGTGTCACAGTGTGCGTTTATGTGTGGCAATAATGTTTGTTTCTTTTCAGTATTGTTACAGCAATTGACATAATTTTTTTTCCCCTTCTCCCGTTGTTTTTTTTATTTATGTATATATACATGTATGTATATATATATATATCTTGTTATTGTTTTATGCTGAGAAACTAAGGTGTGTTGAATAAAGCATTCCGAAGTGTCTGAGAGCATATAGTTAATACACAAATACATATATGTTCTCTCTCTCACTCACACACACACACACACAAACTGTTTTACTTGTATGTGTGTGTGTGTGTGTGTTAGGTGCATGATGCTTGTGTATGTGAGAGTGTGTCTGAGTGTGTATGAAGAATATATTTATGTATAGTTGGCTATGTGGTAAGTAGCCTGCTTACCAACCACATGGTTCCGGGTTCAGTCCCACTGTGTGGCACCTTGGGCAAGTGTCTTCTACTATAGCCTCGGGCCGACCAAATCCTTGTAAGTGGATTTGGTAGACAGAAACTGAAAGAAGCCCGTTGTATATATTTATATGTGTATATATGTGTGTGTGCGTTTGTGTCTGTGTTTGTCCCCCAACATTGCTTGACAACCGATGTTGGTGTATTTACGTCCCCGTAACTTAGCGGTTTGGCAAAAGAAACCAACAGAATAAGTACTAGGAATACAAAGAATAAGTCCTGGGGTCGATTTGCTCGACTAAAGGTGGTGCTCCAGCATGGCCACAGTCAAAAGACTGAAACAAGTAAAAGAGTAAAAGCATATATGTCTGCGTAAATATATGTGTGTACAAATAAGAATAGTAGAATAAAAGAATAAAACATATCTAGTTCTTTATTTATTGGCTGTGAAGATAGATAAATGGCGGGAGAGTTCTACAGTTTCGAGCAAGAGATCTGTCAAGCAAAAACTCTCAGCTACTGCGTCACTTATGTGTCTTCACAGCAAATATAAAAGTACTGACATATGTGTAGATGCACATTTCTATATGTGTGTATACACACTCATATATATATATATATATATATATATATATATATATATATATATATA
>NC_068997.1:14410717-14415741 GCF_001194135.2 Octopus bimaculoides
ATATATATATATATATATATCTATATGTGATCATAATCACTTAATATCCAGCTTGCACGTTACTATGAGTCGTATGCTTAGCCAGGATTTGACATGCTAGAGTTGAAATCCAAAGTCAGCTTTTGCATGATTTCTATGGCTCTGTGGATTCTTTCATGGCACTAGTACTAGTGACATTGCCATGTTACTCACAAGACTAAAATGCTTCTTTGACTGAGTGTGGATAATTAATAGAGAAGGCAGTGACTTTATGCCAGGTGTTTAGAGGCTAATGTATGATAGGGATACAGTATCATGTGTCTTGCTCAAGAGTAGATACTTGGCTACACCACATTATGCAAGGGTAGGTGGAAGTTGGTGGAAAGAGGAGAAAGATATGGTGAGAATAAGTTTTCAGAAAACACCATCAAGGTAAAAAAAGAAAATGAGTAGAAAGGAGGATAAGAACAGATTCTTGGAAAGTGAATAATTTTACAAGAGTGATAGAGGAGAGTGACATGATAAGAGATGGGGAAGAAGTGAGTGTAGTGAATGGTGAACTAGGATAGAGTTGTGGTTAACGGTAAATATGAATTTGGTGAGTGGAGGATGGTAAAAAAAAAAGCAGAAATGACTGAGGAAGTAGAAAGTGATGAGTGGTTGTACTAACCGAGTGGAGAACAGCAGGATTAATAAAACAGTTGGTAAAGAAAAATAGGGAGGTGTGTGGAGGTGGTAAATAAAAGAAGAATCTTGGGTGAGTGAGAGATATACAATAATAATTGTGAGTGTGTGTGTTTGAATGCATTGAAGAATACCAAATATTCAAAATTTAAACTTTTACAAAAAAATAAACGAAACTAATTTGTTTTTTCGTTTTTAAATGTACAAGACATATACAACCAAGCCATAACAAATATGACCAAACATGACCGAGTACTCATTCAGTATTGGTTTAAATTGATATTGACCTTCAACGAAGACAGATATCCAAATGCACTATTTGCTTATTGCATGTCTGTGCATTTGGATATGAATAATCTTTTAAATAGTTAATATGAATAAGGAGGTCAAAATGACAGGTGAATTGAGGTTAATGTAAGAGAATGAAATTGAATGCATAGCAAAACTATAAATGTGAACATATATGAATGAACATGCACAGCACGCACACATTCAATACTTCAATATATATATATATATATATATTTAGAGAGAGAGAGAGAGAGAGAGAGAGAGAGAGACACACACACATGCACAGAATGTATATACATTTATATGAATATTATATTACATATATATATATATATACATACGCACTCACGCACACACATACTTGTGTAATGTATGCCTCTGTCTACTATCTTTCTCTTCCTCGTTTTATATAGTTAAACAACGTCAACCAAGGTGTGGTACTGTTTGTTGTTTTATATGATTTCTCTTTGTTATGTTCGTAGTTTTTTTTTTTTTTTTTTTTACCTACTGATGTAACTGGTCTGACTGGTCTACTAAGGTATACAAAGACTAGACACATAGGTGAGCAACAGAAGTGAGAGAGGGAGGGAAGGGGGATAGAGAAAGAGAGAAAGAGAGAAAGTGTGGCATAGAGAGGTAAAGTGGATGAGAGGGAGGCTGACTTACTGATATGGTTTAAAGAAGAGGGAGGGGTGGAGGAGGAGGGGGAATGGTTGAGTGTTGTTGGTAGAAAATATATTAATTCTGAGAGAGGATGATGACAAAGCAAAGAGAGCATGTGAGCTGAGAAAGAGAGGAGGGTGTTATCCAAATTGATAACCGCATAAAGAGACAACTCTCTTCCTGTCCACATTGGGTGAGACAGAAGGAAGTTTAGTGAAAGAAACCGACTGATAAAGAAGGAAATTTGGGGAGATTTAAGTGAGTGATACATGAGGAAAAGAAAATACAAGTGTCATGAGAGAGAGGGAGAGAGAGAGAGAGAGAGAGAGAGAGAGAGAGAGAGAGAGAGAGAGTTATAGCAGAAGACACTTGCCCAAGGCATCATGCAGTGGGATTGAAGCCAAAACCATGGGATTGAGAAGCAAGTTTCTTACCACACAGTAAAGGAAAGGATGTAAGCCCACACGTTTTCATGTGAGTGCACATGTGCATGCATGTGTGTGTATGTGTGTGTGTGTGTGTGTGTGCGTGTGTATCTCCATGGCCTTACATTGTCACTGCTTGGGTAGTGATGGCATAACTCAGTTTCCCATAAACAAAACATCTTGCTCAGTGGTTCAATGTTTGAAGACATAAAACAATGTGTCTCATTGAAAAGAAAGGTTGGCATCAAGAAGTGCATCCTGCTGTAGAGTATTACCTCAGGAAGTCTTGTCCAACTCATGTCAGCATGAATAAAAGTGGACGTAGAACCTATGAGGATGATGATGAAGATGATGATGTCAAGAAATAACTGGACATCCACATAAATTTCAACATGCTCATTGCCCATTATTCTCTTTATTTCTACTTCTTTCTCCACCTTCCAAACCAAGCCAGCCATTATTTACAATCACAGTCTTCAAATACTCCAAGTGTCAAGTAATCTTAATTATTTTTCTTTCTATACCGCAATTAGAAGGGATTGGCATAATTTATATTCATCATTTCTGTCTTTGAACAGTTAATAACCAGACCATCACCGCTTCCCTCTTTTATTCAACTATCCAATATTAGTTGCATTTCTTCTGTTGTTCTTGTAATCATCACTAAGGCAGCAACTTCATCTAGATCAGAATCACCTAGCATCTTTATTATTCTTCTATTATATTCCAGAAATTCTTCCCTTCGAAAATTTCTCCATAAATTAATTAATCACCAACACAAAAAGTAAAGAAAACAGTGTGTTTCCCCTCAATAGCACCAGCAATGGCTTCAAAAGGTTCATTGGCAGTTCTGGTCATCTTGACCTGATATACAAAGTGCTCCCTCATGCATGTTTGAAATTGTCAAACATATTTTTCATGGGTCTGGTATATACGTTCTTGTTTATTATCTTAGGTAATACAAAGCATGGTTGACTGTCAAGTATCTTTTAGATGTAAAGAAAAACACACACACACACTCATACACACACTCATATGCACACTGATACATGCACACGCACAAATGCACACACATACACAACTTGGGACTCATCTAATTTGTTTCTTTAGCTGAACTCCTTTAGTCACAGGGACACAAACAAACCACTACAGTTGTCAAGTGGTGGAGGGGGACGGAACAAACATAAAGACATATGAACACACACACACGCGCGCACATACATACACACATAGTGTCTGTGTCAGGTATTTGTGACCGAAAATTTGCTTTCCTAAATTTGAAGATCTAAATGTCACAGAGGTCAAAGAGTATGCACCAAATTTTAATTTTCTCATTACTTTTTCAATTGTATCAACAGCATCATTATGACCAATGACACAGGAAACGAAAGGGCAACCCATGCTCTTTGCTGTAGCTAAGGATAGATGCAAAGGCTTAGAAATCCCCACATTCTTTGAAAATGACTGAGTGCTTTGTGTCCGAGGTTAGCAATGAGCTGAAGACTTCTAGAGGGACATGTTGTCTGTGGCCAAGAGACAAAACATTTTCCCAGAGTTTTAAATGTCATCAAGGATTGCCAAGTTTGTCCAGAAGTTTCAGAATATCAGCAGTAAAAATGCCAACAGGCTGATGAGTGCCATCACTGAGCAACTCAGTTAGACACTATCCATTATCAGATGTGTGATGCTTGAGAACATCAGGTGTAGTTCCTATAAGATGAGGAAAGAGCAGGTGATATCTAACGATGATTTTATCAACTTGATTTAAAGGCAGTATATTTCCACAGTTATAGCAACAAAAAGGTTGAAGTGACCATTGTTATTAGTAAATTAATCCTTCAATCAGCAATAGACACAAAAGCTGTATTATCTGCAAAAGCTAATAAAACTCTTCTCATCAGTGGTTGCCACTGTCGCCTTCATCTCTACATAAGAGTTTTGGTCAGAACTTGCTCAGTAAATATTTTCTTCAGTCAAACGATTTTTAAAGCCAAAATCTTAAAGATCTAAGTGAAAACCATTGCTTCATTTCTCTTTTGTACTCACTTTGTACCCAACATGCATCGCAGTGGCTACTTTAAACATTACTTTATCACATATACACACAAATATAGATATATATAGGTGGTAAGCTGGTAGAACCATTATCAGACTGGGCAAAATGCGTTGCAGCTTTTCATTCATCCTTACATTCTGAGTTCAAATCCTACCAAAGCTAACTTTGCTTTTCGTCATTTGAGGGTCGATAGAGTATTAGGGTTGATGAAATTGGCTTAACTACTCTTGAGTAAAAATATAAAAAAAGGAACCCCTTTACCAAGACATGTCAAGCCAGTGTGGCAGAACAAGGCTCATCCAACCAGTATGATCTCCAACTCAAATTCATGGCCTTCACATCAGACTCTGGTTGGTGGAGAGAACATACTGAGTCTTTTGTCTTTCAGTGGATTTAACATGGACAATCCAATCTCGTCTCTTCAGTATGTAGATGCAGTGTGGGTGAATAGTTATGAAGTTTGTTTTCTGACCAAGAGGTCCCAGGTTCAAACGCACTGTGTGACATCGTGGGAAAATATCGTTTTCTATTGTTTTGGATCAATGTATATTAAGTTGGTGATATTGGGTAAAGGGAATCCTATTCAGAGGCCCATGGGGTGGATTGTACGTGTTGTAAAAGAATTACAGCCTTGTCAGACACATTGTGACATGATACTGAAGCCTGAGAATTAAGTGTACACTTGTCTGTGGAATACTCAGCCTTTTGTATATGAATATAGGAGCAGGTGATGTAGTTGACTGAACAACTGAACTGTCATTATTGAACAACAGAGATACACGCAAATACACACATGCACACACACATGCGTGCATGCACACATGTACACACACACACACACACATACACACTCATGTTATTGACTATATATATATATACATACATATACACATACATACACACATATATGTATATATATATATATA
>NC_068997.1:14416030-14417310 GCF_001194135.2 Octopus bimaculoides
AAAAATACACACACACACACACACACACACACACAAGCACAGAGGTGCACATTAAACATATATTTAAACAATCATAAGTTCACAAAATACATTGATACAAATGCATTCCCACACAAACACAAACACAAATACACACACGCACACACTACATACAAACACACACACCCCCAACACACACACACACCCCCAACACACACACACACACACACTACATACAAACACCACCACCCCCTCAACACACACACACACATACACATACACATCAACTCCAACCTTTGAAATATTGCTATTTCCTATGTATGATATAATATCAAACAGGAAGAGCAAAGATTTACAGACACCAATAGACATAAACAAAATAAGCAGCATTATTAACAAAGTCATTTGGTTCTTTAATTCTTACTGAACTGAAGATGTCTTTGTAATTAGCAGGAATTATTTAGATTACATTCTGCACAAGAAGAAGGAAAGACAGTGATAAAGAGACATTACAATCTCTTAAAATTTATTCTTTGTTATTTTTCTTTAGTCAAATAATGCGATATGATGATGCAATCGGATGTGTATGAACGACATGAATGCATGTTTGTGTGCAATTGTGTGTTTTTGTATTTCTGTGTGTGTGTATGTATGTGTATGAATGCATGTGTATGTGTGTGTGTGTGTAGATATATGTATGTATACATTACATGCAAACTTGTGTAATATGACATATGTAATTAAATTATAAACATGAGAGAGAGAAACACACAAACACACACACACATGTATACACGTGTGTGTATATGAATATATGTGTGTGAATGTGTTTGCTTACACACACGCACACAGACATATACACACTCACACGGACACACACAGCGAGTTTTGAGTAAATTTGTCTTTGTACATAGGAAAACAGTGATACACAATATACCAATATATGCACATATATTGTATGTCCTTCATCTTTGGTGTATTTATATACACACACACACGCACACGCACACAACAGAATATATAAATATACATACACACCATTACTGAAACTGTAAAATATCTTGTTATATATAATCCAACACACACATACACACATAAACATACCAACACATTTAATTCAACAAATTACACACACACACACACACACACACACACACACACATATATATATATATATATGTATATATAAATACATATATACTCATATGAATATATATGCATTATAGATATATTACATATACATTTATATGATATATGCTCATATATAATAGATATAATATATATATATATATATATATATA
>NC_068997.1:14417449-14422028 GCF_001194135.2 Octopus bimaculoides
ATAGACACACACATACACAAGAGAAACTTGCACATATCATTTGTCTCTTATTCTAACGCAGTATAATAGAATATTTTAAAAAGTTCCTGTTCTATAGAAAATTATTTAATCATAGTTTGATGAGTAATAACTTCTTAGAATTCTTCAAAGGAAATTAGTAGGTAAAATATTATAGGCAAATTCTTAAAAAATAATAGAAGAATTACTTCTGGAAATGAAGAGACACAGAATGTTTTAAGTTCGTTATTGCAATCGTCATTGTTGTTGTTGTTGTTGTTGTTGTTGTTGTTGTTGTTGTTGTTGTTGATGCGGTTGGGAAGTGGTTGAGTGGTAGCGGTATGAGGGTTTTGTTGCCTGTTGGTGTTATTGTTATTGTGTATAAAAGTATTGTATATGATGCTTTGTACCATATTAATTCAGTTATTAATTTGTTTTTAATGTTTTACACACACACACACACACACACACACACACACACACACACACATACACACACACACACACACACACACACATTTGTATGCCTATATCATTCTGTCTAATTTGTTTGAATACGTCTATGTGTTTAAGATACTGTTACATCTAAACTCACATATACTGATTTACATACATGCTTAGTTATGCACGCATACATATATATATACCTATACACACATACATCATAGTCATATACACGCTTGCTCTCACATATGCATATACAGAAATATACATACATACATACATATGTGTGTGTGTGTGTGTCTATGTGTATTATTCAGACACATCACTTTATGTATATTTGTATATATGTATATGGTATTTATATAAAATACTTATATATTTATACAGTCACATACATTTATATACATTAGCACACATGTAACTAGAAAGACGGATAGATAGTTAGACATATTGACACACAGATAGACTGACATATAATGACAGATTGAGAGATAGATAGATGGATGGATGGATGGATGGATGGATAGATAGATAGATACATGGATAGATAGATAGATAGATAGATAGATAGATAGATAGATACATGGATAGATAGATTGATAGATAGATAAATAGATAGATAGATAGATAGATAGATAGATAGATAGATAGATAGATAGATAAACAGATAGACTGATAAATAGATAATTAGGCATAAAGACAGAGAAACAGACAGGTAGAAAAATAAAAAGAAAGAGAAATAAAGATAGAGAGAAAGAGGGAGAGAAAGTGCGAGAAAGAAAAGAGAGAGGGAAGTTTTAAACAAAAGACAGATGAATTTAGCTAATATTTTTTTTAATTAAAAAATAAAAATGAAATATAAAAAGAAAAAATGAATTGCAGTTTGTGTGTGAGGTGAGAAAGGAATGAGAAAAAAGTAGACAGGAAATAAATGAAATATAAAAATGAAGACAAAAAAAAAATGAAGAAAAAAAACAAAAGAAAACACAATAACCCCATAAAAAAAAAACAGTATAAACTAAAAATAAATAAATAAATAAAATAAAACATAGGAATTATTAAAAATAAAGATGAATATGTAAAAATTTGTGGAAAGAAAAGCTTCGATGAGAACACCTGTAGATATTTTTAGAAAGTCGTTAGAGGAATGTAATTAACTATAAACAATATATATTCATTTGCCAACATCCGTTTTTGTTACCATTTTTCCCCTGAGGTGATATTGTCCTTTCTCCCTCAGAATATAATTATAAATATTTCTACTACTACTACTACTACTACTACTACTACTACTACTACTACTACTACTACAGGTAATCTTAGTTGTTGTGGTTAGTATCATTATAGTTATTAATATTGTCAATGTTATTAACTTTGATCTCAAAGTAACTAATATTAATGTTGGTGTTATTACCGTTGTAGTTGTTTTATTCACCATTAGTGTTGTTGTTGTTTTGTATAATTAATGCTGTTACTGTTACTGCTATTTCTATAGCAACTTGTTATTTTTTTCTTCTTTAATTATTTCTCTTAGTTTTTATTGTTTACTGTCATCATCACCATCGTCACCACCACCACCACCACCACCATCATCATCATCATCATCATCATCATCATTATCGACCTTGAGAGGATGAAAGGCAAAGTCGACATCGGTGGAATTTGAACTCAGAACGTAACTGCAGACGAAATATCGTTTCTGCCAGCTCGCCACCTTAACTCTGTAAAATGTTAGAGAAAGAAACCGAGCTGATTCTTGCAATAAAAATACCAGTACATACATCTAAGGCAACATATTTTTCAGGGGCCCTTAAAATACTATTGTGGATCTCCAATTAACTATTTTGTTACATGGACCCTCAGAGGCCATGTGGGCCCTGATTGAGAAAACGATCATCATCATCTGCAACAACAAATAATGATACAGTCACCATTAACATTTTCTTGACATGACATTTAACCATTTAGCATTTAAATAGGTATATTCGACCCGACCCAAAAATTCTACCTGTTTTATATTCAACTCAGCTACATCTGGCCTCTCAGACCTACCCTCAAATGTCATTCGAGAAATAAACAATAACGTCATTGAAATCTTGAAGCTATGAGATAAGGCATGATTAAATCAAAACAATGTGGATAAATAAACATTGCATTCGACAGAAACAAGCAGCACAAACAATATAAAGCCCCAACAAAATCTATAACCTCCATCTGTATAAACCCTTAGGACCCTATGCCACTGAAGGGCCCATTATATGATCACTGAACATGCTAAGATCAGCTTTCAAATCTCCCTTAAAATCACACCCTAGCATTTTAAGGAAAAGACAAGTTGGTCACTGATAGAATTCTTTTGATTTGGCATCTACTTGATCAGGTTTGACTTCAGCTAAACACCATTTAGTACAACATTGCACAATGTGTCTTTTTTTTTTTTTTTTGAAATGGCATTCTTTGATTTGAAGGAGGTTTGATCACTATTTCTAGCAAACATAGGCATAGGAGTGGCTGTGTGGTAAGTAGCTTGCTTACCAACCACATGGTTTCTTTCTGGTTCAGTCCCACTGCGTGGCACCTTGGGCAAGTGTCTTCTATTACAGCCTTGGGCCCACCAAAGCCGTGTGAGTGGATTTGGTAGACGGAAACTGAAAGAAAACCTTTGTATATATATGTGTGTGTGTGTGTGTGTGTGTTTGTATGTCTGTGTTTGTCCTCTCAACATCACTTGACATTGCTGGTGTTTTTACGTCCCCGTAACTTAGCGGTTTGGCAAAAGAGACCGATAGAATGGGTACTAGGCTTACAAACAATAAGTCCGGGGTCGATTTGCTCGACTAAAGGTGGTGCTCCAGCATGGCCGCAGTCAAATGACTGAAACAAGTAATAAGAATATTTCTACTACTGTTTGTGGTGGTGGTGTGTTGGCATTACAACTATTATTGTTGTTGGTATTGTTATCATAGCGATGCTAATTTTACTGCAGTGTTTGAAGTTTTGTTGTCCTGGTGTTGCTATTGGTGCTTTTGGTTTGGTGTTGCTTTGGTTTTCTTTCCTTGTGGTGGCGTTGCTATTTATGGTGGTTGTGTTCATGGCGTTGCTAATGTTATTGCTAAGGTTGGGATAGTGATGATGTTGCTATCGTTGTTGTTGTTGCTAGTAGTGTGTTGCTATCCTTGTTGTTGGTGGTGTTGCTGTTATTATTCTTACCGTGATGCAATTTTCTTTTTTATTCTAGTGTTGCTATTTTTACAGCCATGTTATTCCTATGTTTGTTACAGTATTAATGTCACTATAGCTGTTGTTGTTGTTGTTAGTATTGCTAATGCTTCTATTGTTGCTCTGAAGAGTGGTGTTGCAATTTCTATGGTTGTTATTGCTGGGGTTGTTAATACCACTGTTGCTATTTTTGGTGTTGTTAATACCACTGTTGCTATTTTTGGTATTGTTAATACCACTGTTTGTAGCTGCTGGTGGTGTTGTTGTAGTTGTTGGTGGCTTTGGCATTGCACTTGTTGTCATCGTCGCTAATGTTGCTGCTTTTCTTGTGAGTTGTGGTATTGGTAGAGCTGATAAATCTGTAATGAACATTAGATAGAAAAAAGAAGTTCTTGAATTAAATATCAGTTTGCTTTGTTGGTAGAGGTTGGAGCTGGTAGGAGATGTGCAAGTTGGTAGATCAGCTTGATGGTTAATGTGAGAGTGTGTGGGGAAGGGAATGGTGAGTGGTACTAGTTGATGGGGGGACACACAGACTAATTAGTGTTTTCTAATTAAGAGCTTGTTATTTTTCTGTTTGTGATTCTAAAATGAGAGAAACCATAATAGCCAGTTTGTTAAAGCTTAGTTCTTTCTCTCTCTATTTCTCTCGCTCTCTCTATCTGTCAATCAATCTGTCTGTCTCTCTCTTTCCAGGCCACACACACACCCACACACCCACGCATAGACACATACAGACTTACCACACACACACACGCGCACATACAGTTGCATACATAAAAGAGTACAGATAGACATATACACAGTTTCTCTGTCAATGTTACTATTACACATACACAAACATTTAGACATTGAATAGTTTGACAGAAACTTCTCTCCAAGTCACCCTATATATATATATATATATATATATATACAC
>NC_068997.1:14422507-14426162 GCF_001194135.2 Octopus bimaculoides
ATATATATATATATATATATATATACATACATACAAACATATATATGCATACATATGTTCATTTATACACATACAGACACACACAGACACACATTTATAGAATGTATGTATATGTTCAGACATACCCATAGATCATCATCTTTTCTAGATGTGGGCATACAAACGTATAAATACATTATATCTATATATATGTATTCATGTGTGTTTGTGAGTGTGTGTGTTTGTGAGTGTGTGTGTGTGTGTATGTGTGTATACTGACTAACTTACATACACATGTTCATGTATATTTCAACATATTCCATTTTCTTCATATAGACTTACTAATGCGGCAAAAGCTACATCATAGAAGATAACAAGAAAACTACGTTAAAGTAATCACATGATCAGAAACTTCGCTATTGCGTTTCATGTTCTTCGTCGACGCTCTTCAAGCCTGATGTGACTCAGTCCCAGGATCTCTGGTTTAGGCATAAACAATGTCGGGCCTCACGGAAGCAATGACAAGTGACCAAGACCATTCACGATATGCTGAGTTTGAGAAGATTCGTCAAGCCAAGTGAAACCATGGTCATGGCTGTTGGCAGTGTTGTGTAAATAGCACCCATGCCAGTGGCACTTAAAAAGCACCCATGCCAGTGGCACTTAAAATGCACCCATGCCAGTGGCACTTAAAAAGCACCCATTGCACTCTTGGAGTGGTTAGTGTTAGGAAAGGGGATCTAGCCATAGAAACCATGCCAAATCAGACTGGAACTTGGTGTAGCTCTCCAGCTTACCAGTTCCAGTCAAACCATCTAACTCATGCCAGGGTGGAAAGCAGACGTTAAAGGATGATGATGATGATGATGACGACGACGACGATGACGTCGACGATGACGATGACGATGTCAACGATGATGATGACGATGACGACGACAACGATGACGACGACAACGATGACAACGACAACGATGACAACGATGATGACAACGATGAAGGCGACAATGATGACGACGACAATGATAATGATGATGATGATGACGATGATGATGATGACAACGACGACGATGATGATGATGATGATCTTGTGAACATAATGGTACATACTCATTGTAAAGATGCTCAGGCAAAAAGAGATTAAGATTAATCTTACTGTTCACCACACAGATTAACCCTTGAACATTCAGATTTCTCTGTGAAATGTATTACTCATTTATTCACGTTGATGAGACTTAAGCACGCATTACGTAGTAGCTTTGATATTTCAATGACGTGATTGTTAATTTTTAGAATAATATTGTAGGGCAAATGTAAGAAGCCAGATCTGGCTAGTTTGAAGATAAAACAGATTATTTTCGCAGGATATGGCCAGTTTAGAATCTAAAGGGCTGGTTCTTGGTTACAATTTCATGGCTTCAAACAGACAAAACTGTGTATTTGATTAAGGAGTTTTATTGTGTAACCGAATACTTGCATGTTCAGTCCCATACAGTGGCATCTTGGGCAAGAACTATAACCTCAGGTTGAACCATGCCCTCTGTATAAAACTGATAGAAACTGTACAGAAGCGTGTTGTATACATGTGTGCATGATGTCTTCTATGTCTCTCTTAATTGAGAGATCACTTTGAATAAGTGGTGTTCTGTATTTAGAGGTATAGCAAGATTCAAAATCAAATCAACAAATTGACAAGTTAAAATCACAGTATAGGAACAGCTTCTCCATGTGATCATCCAAGTTATGGACCAATCAGCATTGAGAGATAATATGATGCATCTTTCTAGAAGCTACTTGAATGTTCCTTTACTAAGCTTATAAATAGTCACATTTGAACACCAAACTTCAGCTTCGTAGTCACCTGCAACTAAGCTAACCACATTTTCATTTTGCTGCCTTTAACAATCATTGTGATGATTCTTACTTATCGCAGAAAGCCACAACAGTTTACTGACATGAACCTCAGTGATTATAGTTCCTCCTGTTTTGACAACTTAATTACAGATGCTTTTTAATCAACTATTCATAAGAGCCACAGAAATTGTCCTTTCCAGTGTGTAAACTTTGTTGTCACATTTTTTATTCATGACCAACATGGAAAATAGTTGTGCAGTGACATAAAATTCTGTTAATTCTTCACAAGTGTTGTGCATCTGTTATACGCAGTCAGAACCCAGCTCACATACCATCGTCTCATATCCTTCATTCAATGTCTATCATGACAACAGTTCACTACAGTTAACAGTTCATGACAGAGGTTTGACAAACAGGGATTGATATAAGTACCAATATCAGAAAATAAGTATAGGGATGAGTGCACAAAATGGTCAGCTAAAACCTTTCAAGCAGTGCCCCAGAATGGTTACAGTCTATTGTCAGAAGAAAGCAAATACAGAACAATATTTAACCCTTTTGTTACCAACCCGGCTGAAACCATCTCTGGCTCTATAGTACAAATGTCTTGTTTTCATAAGTTCTGAATTAAAATCTTCCACAAAACCTCTGTCACAATTTATGTTCCTAGCACTAGCTTAATGATAACGAAGTTATTCTACTAAATTCTTTGTTATATTTAAAGTAACTGAAAAAAACACAGAGCATCTCAAAATAAACACAGTAATAAAAGGGTTAAAGAGCAAAACTCATTCTCTAGAAAAGCCGCCAGCCTTTATCAAGTTGCATTCCCAAAGTCAGTCAGATAATTCTTCACGACGATGGATAATTCTTGAAGACAATAAACAGAATTAATTATTAATTAATGGCAGTCTTCTGAGTTCAAGAAAGACACTCCTGCAATTTCTTGCTGAGCAGCCTGCCCAGATGATATGTCTATAGTGATTAAACATTTGTGCTGTACATTAGCACATTTCCTGCCCAACCAATACCATTACATCAAACTAACATTGTCTGTGCAAGTGCATGGTGTGCCACATGTCTTTTGTGTTCTTGAGCAAAGAATTTCATCTAATGTTGCTCTGCAATCACTTCAACATGTGACAATTTGGTCCCATAATCGAACTCATGAGATCATGACCATGAGAGCAACACCCTAACAACTAACCTAAGTGCCTTCTAGAATTAAGCACTTCTAGTACGGCTGCTATATTTACATCCCACCTTCCCATACATAGGCGTCTTTAAGGTCTTCTAATTTTCTCTGTATAAACCATGTAACACCTGGAGCGGATTTAAACTCATTTGAACTCAAAACAAGAAAACGCCGTTAGTCCAATACCATATCCACTACACCAGTTCATTTCTACTTTGATGCTTACACGAGAGCACTGAGTGGAATAGACACTGCTAGGTTGGTTTGTGTTGATGAAGACTGCAGTAGTGTTTCATCCAAAACAATAAGGTATAAGTCTTAGCACCAACAGAATACACACACACACACACACACACACACACACACACACACACACACACATATATATATATATATATATATGTATATACTTACTTACATACATATATATCAGAATTTTTTTATATAGGATATCAGAGTCTTTAAAAACAGTACTTAATGAAAAAAATAACAACATTAGTCTTCATCTGATATTGTTATATTTTAGATATATTTTAGATAACCTAAAACATTAAAATCAATACAAATACTTTAATGACTGATTTTATTATTGTTGTTTGTTTAGTTTATTTTATTTGCTTTTCTTTGTGT
>NC_068997.1:14428122-14428357 GCF_001194135.2 Octopus bimaculoides
ATATATGTATGTATGTATGTATATTATATGAGTTAAGTACCTTGCTTAAATAGGCTCAAAATTCCCATCTGAGCTCAACACAATATTTGTCTGTATTTGTTAAGGAAAAACTTAATTCTTAATGGATTAAAAAATAGTGAAGTAGAAGAACAAAATAAAAGATCAATAATGGAATTATATATATGTGTGTGTTTGTATGTGTGTGTGTTTGTGTATGTATGTATGCATGTATGTA
>NC_068997.1:14428367-14429092 GCF_001194135.2 Octopus bimaculoides
GATAGATAGATAGATAGATAGATAGATAGATAGATAGATAGATCCAAAAATGAGTATATATAATTCATGGACATTTGTATTTATATTTAAATATCTAAACATATATACTAATAGACATCATACAAAAAATGTACACATACTTGTATATATGTTTAGGAATACAGATGTTGGCATTTATGCATTTTTGTTCAATGTAATATGTAAATATTTTTATGAGTATTAAAATGTATGTATTTCTGTGTATGCTATGATTATATTCTTTTTGGAGATTGTATGCAAGTGTCTCCATGAATGTAGATGTATGAATGAAGTCAAAGAGAAATTGTACAAGTTAATATCAATAATACATAGAATATCATATATGTGATAACAAACATACATTATTGATTTGTATTGTTTCAATATATACACTGCATAAACGTATGTCTATGGTTATGTATGTATGTATGTATGTATGTATGTAAGTAATACATTTGACAATGGTTGTTGCAAGTGTGTGAATGACAGAAACAGTGTATGACAAATATAGTGCACATAAACAAATATAGTGTACACTAAACCTCTGTGACTATGCCAACTGTGTATATGTATACATACATATGGGCGTGTTAGTGTGTGTGTATGTAGAGTGCAAATGCATATACATGCATATATACATATATATATATACATGCACATATACATACACACATACATACAAATATATATATATATATATATATATA
>NC_068997.1:14434044-14435375 GCF_001194135.2 Octopus bimaculoides
ATATATATATATATATATATATATATATACACACATAAAGATATATACATATATATATATATATATATTCATATATAAAAACACACATACACATTTATACATACACACATTTATATATGTGTGTGTGTGTATGTATGTATGTAGCTATGTTTGTGTGTGCGTGTATATTGCCCTTTACTTAATTTTGAAGAGCATTCATTAGTTAATTTGTGTGATTCTCTTCTCACATAGATGAATTAACTTCTGAAATTACTGACCCAATCAATTAAGATAAAACTTAAGAATGGAAAATATTTAAATTAATAAGTAAATGAAATTAAAATGAAATAACATTAAAACAAAACAATCAGCGAAAAACAAAATGATGATAAAATAAACAAATTGTAAAAAAAAAATACTAAGGAAGAAAAAATACAAAACAAAAGGAAGCTAAGTAAACAGCCAACATCACCTCAACTCACCTCACCTGACTCACGCCCAACACCAATGTAATCATCACCACGCCCCCATCGCCAACACATATACAGTGATAACTTACAATCCAACACCTTCCTTTCCACGAAAGGCAACTATGATGCTGATGATGATGGTGATGGAAATGGTGATGATGATGATGATGATGAAGATGATGGTGAAACTATAAATGGTGATAGGGAAACATCTTAAAAGATTTATTGCTGAAATTCATTTTGATCATTAAATCAACTCTCGCCACCCTCGCTCCACCCTCCGCGCCTGTCTTGCCTTACTCCTCTCACATCACTGCACTGCACCGCGCCAGTCCACCGCCAACACCACTACCACCATCACTGCCGCCGCTGCCACCACTACAACTACGACCAACCCTAGCATCTTCAACCACCACCACCACCTCATCCGTACCTTGATCATCGCAGTGAAAAACCAAGATGTTGTTCTATATATTTCACAAACACCTGACTGTTTAATGAAAAGCAAATATAATTAAAAATGTTTTGTTGTTGCTTCTAGCCACATACACAGGCGCACACATAAATACATACATACATTCGCACACACTTTTTAATTATATAATTATTCCTCCCTTAATAATTCGAAAGATTTTTATTGGGTTTCTTTCTTTTTTTTTTTGGTTTGCTTTCCTACCTTTATTTCTTTGTTTATTTGTTCCAATCTATCGTTTTTGATTTTTTTTGTTGTTGTTGTTTTTAACGTTTTTTTTTTCTTTTCTATTTTCTTTATAAGAGACAAAGAAAGAAATCCGCACACAATCAATCTTCGTTCATTTTCACCAGTCTTCCTTCGCTTTTCTTTCAACCAAACTTCATTCATTTGGTTCTTTTAATTTTACC
>NC_068997.1:14440373-14443024 GCF_001194135.2 Octopus bimaculoides
ACACACACACACACACACACACACACACACACACACACACACACACACACACACACACACACACACATAGTATGAGAGAAAGAAAGGATATATGTATCAGTGGCATATATGAGGAATGGTTGTACTAGATGCCAGGCTGGTGAAGTGTATTATATATATATAATAGTAAAGCATAATACAACCTACTAGAATAATTTCCTTGTTATAATTAATGTTATTCACCCATCAGGTGCATGAGAAAAATATTTATATCTAATATGGCCATGTGGATGAAGGCGGTAAGCTAGCAGAATTGTGAGCACGCCGGGTGAAATGCTTAGCGGTATTTCGTCTGCTGTTATGATCCTGATTTTAAATTCAGCCAAGGCCGACCTTGCCTTTCATCCTTTCAGGGTCGATTAAATAAGTACCAGTTATCAACTTAATTCCTTTGTCTGTCCTTGTTTGTCCCCTCTATGTTTAGCCGCCTGTGGGCAATAAGGAAATAAATCAATGTGTTTCACTCATCAGGGGCACGAGAAAAATATTTATATCTAATATGGCTGTATGGATGAGGGTGGTGGGCTGGCAGAATCGTTAGAACACCTGGTGAAATGCTTAACGGTATTTCGTCTACCACTGCGTTCTGAGTTCAAATTCCGCCGAGGTCGACTTTGCCTTTCATCCTTTCGGGGTCGATAAATTAAGTACCAGTTACGCACTGGGGTCGATATAATCGACTTAATTCGTTTGTCTGTCCTTGTTTGTCCCCTCTGTGTGTAGCCCCTTGTGGGCAGTAAAGAAATAGGTATTTCGTCTGCTGCTACATTCTGAGTTCAAATTCCACCGATGCTGACTTTGCTTTTCATCCTCTCGGGGGTTGATTAAATAAGTACCAGTTACACACTGAGGTCAATGTAATTGACTTAATCCCTTTGTCTGTCCTAAATAAAGAAATAAATATGGCTTTGTGGGTAAGGAGTCTGTTTTGCAAGCACATGGCCTCAATCATCTGAAATTCTGGCAAACTATTGGGTTGGTGCATAATTATTGCGGCATTTTTTCAAGAAATTTTATTCAAATAAAACAATAACAATATTTAACAAAAACATCTTTAAATGATGGTCTGACCGTCTGCCAAGCAAATGGGAAGCAGTAATTGAAGTAGATGGTGAATATGCTCCAGAATAATCATCTAAAGCTATTTTTGCTACATGTTGTTGTTGTTTAGTTGAATAAAATTTGTTGAAAAAAAGCCGCAATAATTATACACCAACCCAATAGAAGCTTTTGAAATATGAACATAAAAGGTGGTGCTCCAGCATGACCACAGTCAAAATGATTGAAACAAGTAAAAGAATAAAAGAATATTGAAGAATGTTAAGAATATCAAGGAGAAAACATTAAACTAAGGACAAAGCTAACAAATTCAAAAAGATTGTGACTCTACATTATTAAAAAAAGAAACTGAGGTACTTTGGTCACTTAGTAAGAACATGGGATGTACTAGGATTGTTATAAGAAGGGAAGATAAATAGCAAGTGTTTGAGAGGGAGACCTAGAACAATCTGGATTGTTAACATCAAGAACTGGACCAAACTGTGATATGGTGTATGTTTAAGAATGGTAGAAAAAACGAAAGACCTGAAAAGAGATCTTTGTTATTCAACCTGTTGGGAGCTGATAACATCTAATGATGATAATAATAAGGGTGTGATTTAGAAGAGATTTGACTAGTATTTCTAGCAATCCTATAGCCATGTAGAGACACCTATATTGTGCCAGAATTTGAAGCCATTATTAGTGTGGGTTTAGTCCACTTGTTGTCATTGTTACTATAGTTGTAGTAGTGGTAATAGTAATTTGTATTCTTATTTTTTGATCTTGTTCACTTCATTACCATCTCTCTCTTTCTCTCTCTCTCACACACACATACACATACACATACACACATGCAAATTTATCTCCAAGACGTTAAACAATCTTTACCAATAACTCCCATCACCGCCTCCGCTCCTACCATGATTTCCTAATGGCTAGTGCAAGTCCAAGTATTGTCCGGTCAATCATTGGTTGAAGAAGCAAACCATTGAAGCAATGAAAGCAGAAACAAAAGACAATATTTTCCATCTGCCCGAACCCCAAACCCACAAAACCCCAACCCCCTTTAGACTTCTACTGTTCATGTCAAGTGTAAGTCCAGTCAGATTGAGAGTGTCGGGGGAGGGGGTGATGGGGGTTGATGGGGGCAGGAGATACAGGGTCACCAATACAACCATCACCATACACCACCACAACCACTGATGCCACCTTCAACCACCAATCACCTTCAATTCATGCTGCTGTTGAAAAATATTCGCAAAATTGCTTTTATAAAGTAATTGTCCACAGATTGTACAAAATTCCCTGGCAACAACACACCGAACTGATAAACGCTTCATTTCTCAAACAAACAAGGTATGTGTGCACACACATACACACACACACACATGTGTATGTATGAATATATATATGTGTGTGTGTGTACATGCATATGTATGAGGGTATAAACATATACATGCACAAACGTGTGTGCATATATGCATATATATGTCTGTGTGTATATATATATATATATATATATATATATATATATATATATATATATATATATATATATATATATATATATA
>NC_068997.1:14448942-14450661 GCF_001194135.2 Octopus bimaculoides
TATTTCAAAAGAACAACCACTATCATGGCAAATAAGTTAACGAACTAATGATTAATTAAACGAAGATTAACGAAAGGGCTTCATATAAATTATACACAAAATAATCAAGAATTTATATATCAATTCAGTGGGTAGATTTATTATTCTTTACAACCACAACGCAGCATAGAGGTGCAGGTGTAGCTGTATAGTAAAACCATATGGTTTGGGGTTCAGTCCCACTGCCTGGCACCAGGGGCAAATGTCTTTTATTACAGCCCTGGGCCAGTTAATGTTTGATGAGGTGATCTGGTAAACAAAAACTGAAAGAAGTTCATCGCACATGTGTGTGTGTGTGTATGTGCTTATCCCCCACCTCTAATTCACAATGGGTGTTGCTTTTTTTACATCCCCATAACTGATGAAATTTGTACTAGACTTCAAACAAACCAAAAAACGTATTGTGGTTGATATCCTTGACTAAATCCCTTCAATGCGGTACCTCTGTATGACTGCAGTCCAATGACAGAAGTAAGCAACGATAAAACATATGTGTGTATGTGTTGTGTGTGTGTGTGCATGCATTATGTATGCGTAATGTATATATAGTCATTACTTTATAGGATATATGATGCAAAAGAGATCATTGAACAGGTCATATAGGCATGATCAAAAACTAATGATTTTACTAGCTAAATATATAATGAAGCAGAGAATAAATGACTAACAATGAGTGTTTGTGTTCAATAGGTAAACATATAAACATTAATCTCTCTTTATGGGCGCACACATGCATATATATATATGTGTGTGTATATATATGTATATATATATATATATATATAACATGAGAGAGTTAGGGGTTGGGGGTTCAACCCACTAAGGGATAGTATCTATCCAGTATACTGCTGGGTAAAACCTCCAATATATATATATATATGTGTGTGTGTGTGTGTATACATATATACATACACAGACACATACACATATGTATGTATATATTCATTTATTCTTTCACTTGTTTCAGTCATTTGAATGCGGCCATGCTGCAGCACTGCCTTGTGTTGCGCAAATCAACCCCAGGATTTATTCTTTGTAAACCTCGTACTTGTTTCTATCGGTCTGTTTTGCCTTGAGCCAAAATTTTAAACCATTTTATTTTTTAAAATATCCCATGTAATATTTTACAAAAGTCACAAGATTCCATGGTATATTTTAAGCTATAATTAAGTGACTTTTCCAGTGTTTTCTTTTTCTTTTTTATTTCTTTGATAAGAAGACCAAAAAAAAAAATGTCCTATACTTAAGCAACTTAAGTATAGAACTTTGACTACCTTTTAATTGACTGCCTTAGAATTGGTTCACTTTTTATGTATACCTTATGTTTTACTTACCTTCTTGGGCTCTTGGTCAATAACCTCCACTTTGTACATATACATATATATATAAATTAAAAACGTAAAAATAAAAACAAAAACACAAAGGATTCCGCAGTACCCATGTTTTTGTGTTTTTGTTTTTATTTTTACGCTTTTAATTTATTCTTTCACCCTGGCCACGATCTGGCATACACAGGTGCTTACAAGTATCAAGTATTACCTCTAATATATACATATATATATAAATTAAAAACGTAAAAATAAAAACAAAAACACAAAGGATTCCGCAGTACCCATGTTTTTGTGTTTTTGTTTTTATTTTTACGCTTTTAATTTATTCTTTCACCCTGGCCACGATCTG
>NC_068997.1:14451065-14451646 GCF_001194135.2 Octopus bimaculoides
CTATATATATATATATATATATATATATATATATATATATATGTGTGTGTGTGTGTGTGTGTGTGTGTATGTATGTATATGTATATTTATAATAGATGAGAGGTGATATTGAATCTGTGTCTCTATATTGAAACCAATTGTATTATTTAAGAGTGGAAGGTGAGAGAAAGGTTTCTATTTAAACTGCCTGAACTTAGCTTTTTTGTATTACTCTTAGAATACATTTTTCTGAGTTGTTTTTTACTTCGTTATTTTTAAAAATTTATTACTTTCACTGTTATCTTCATTTTAATTTTATTATTTCATTCTTTAATTATTAATTGCTTACTTTTACATATTTGTCTTTTATCATCTTCGTTATTGTCCCTATTATCAATACTATTACTATTATTATTATTATTATTATTATTATTATTATTATTATTATTATTATTATTATTATTATTATTATTTGTTTCTTATTTTGGAGAGGAGGGGATTCTGAATTTTTCTTCCCTTAATGAATTTGTTTCGCAATTAACGTCAACATAAAGAAAAAGAAAAAGAAATGATAAACTAAAAGAAAAAAAATGGGGAAGAAG
>NC_068997.1:14451771-14456136 GCF_001194135.2 Octopus bimaculoides
ATATATACGTGTATGTTTTTTCTTCCCTTTCTCCATCTTCTGACCTTTTCATTAATTAAAATGCGAACTAGAGCACACAACAGCTTTTAATTGAAAATAGAAACTATAGAGTCTTGAAAGAATCTAAAATAGAAAAGGGAAAATAAAACCAAAATAGACCAATAAATTAAACAAAAATAGACACACACATGCACGCAAGCGTGCACACATGCACACATATATATGTAACAATTGCAAATACTAGAACCTTCCTCCTTAGCTATAAAAGAAGTCAAAAAGAGAAAATAACAATCCTTGAACAAAGTCTAAATTGCCAGCTTCATTTAAACAAGTTCATTTTCTCTGCCATCTGAATAGCTTCATTTAATTATTAATTTACAAGCCTATCTCGATATCCATCTATCGTCTTCTCTCATTAGACCACCCATAAACGCATAGGTGGCTATGAACATATGCATGCGTACATGCATGTGTGTGTGTGTGTGTGTGTGTGTTTGTCATGTATGTCCAACACTTGCCAGTATAGAAATGATGATGATGATGTGCACATGAATATAGAAGCACTTGTAATGTACAAATATATTTTGATATGTATACCTGTGTGTGTGTGTGTGTGTGTGTGTGTGTGTATTCCTGTATTTATATTTATATTATTTGTTTCTGTCATTTGACTGCGGCCATACTGGGGCACTGCCTTTATAGTTGAATAAATTAACCTCAGGACTTATTCTTTGTAAGCCTAGTACTTATTCTATCAAATTCTTTTAGTGGACTGCTAAGTTATGGGGATGTAAACAGTTTCCATCTGCCAAATCTATCGGTAAAGCTTTGGTTGGTCTGAGGCTATAGCAGAAGACACTTGCCCTATATGCCATGCAGTGGGACTGAACCCAGAACCATGTGGTTGTGAAGCAAGCTTCTTACCACACAGCCACTCCTACGCCTATGTTTGCTAGAAATAATGATACTTATGCACAAGATAGGAGGAAAGCTGGTAGGTTTGTTAGCATGCTGGGTAAAATGCTTAGTGGTATTTTATGTGTCATTATGCTTTGAGTTCAAATTCCATCAAGGCTGACCTTGTCTTTCATCCTTTTGGGGGTAAATCAAATAAGAACCACTTAAACACTGGGATCGATGTAAACAACTTAACTACTCCTGGGTATGAGTATAAAAACTGCACCCCTCTGCAAAGCCATATTGAACCAGTGAGGCAGTGCATGATCATCAAACCAGAATGATGGCAAATTTAAATTCACGACCACCACATCAGACCGTGGTTGGTGGAGAGAACATGTTGAGGTCCACGTCCTGCAATGGACAGGACATGGGCAATCCAATATAAGAGAAATAACAGACATGCAGTGCAAAAGAGAATCCTACTGTGGTATAGGCTAATGATATTCATGGATGGAATATCTGTATAAGCGAACACTGTGTGCTAAAAGTGAATGGAACCTTTTGTATCATGAAGGACATGACAACCTCTCTGATGCTGGTGCAACAATGAAATACAGTGAATATATTTTGTAAAGTAGCTGGTGTTTAGGAAGAATATTCAGCTATAGGAATCATACCGAAACATGTGTGGTATAAAGCAAAAATATAATCTAGCCTATCTCAAAGAACAGTAACACCAAATGAGAATCAACTTGGCCTGTGACAACCTGTCCAACCCATGCCAGCATGGAAAGTGCATACAAAGAAGGTTATGTTGGTATATACTAAGTGATAACAAGACTAACAATGAATTCAACAGAGTACATTTCCACTCATCTTAATAGCATTTATAACTCACAAAGGCGAACTCAATGAATAATAGGTAATTATAAATAATTCAGGGCGGTGACATTAGTCTCTAGTGAGAAATAAAATGGGAAGCAAATCTTGACACAGCACATTAAAGAAATATGATTAGTGCTGCATCATAGCTTTACTGTTCTCTTGTGCAGCACCCTCCCCCTTCCACACACACATACACACACACGCACACACATGTATAGGTATATAAATGAAAGCAGGAACAGGCTGTGTGGTAACAAGATTGCTTCCCAACCATATGGTTCCATGTTGACTTCCATTGCATGGCACTTTGGACAAGTGTCTTCTACAATAGCCCCGAGCCAGCCAAAGTCTTGTCAATGGATTTCGTAGTGGGAAACTGAAAGAAGCCTGTCATATATATATATATATATATATATATATATATATAGTAGTTGTATACTGCCAACTTAACGTGACAGTCCCAATAAGGGAATATACTACTTTATCGCATCACTACTGCTTAAGTCTCACTGAGAGATTTAGAAATTCGTTATTTCTAATTTCTGTTACCAGTGAATAGTATTTCACTGAAATATATATATATATATGTATATATATATATATATATATATATACATATATATATATATTCTCTTTTATTTGTTTCAGCCATTTGACTGCGGCCATGCTGGAGCACCGCCTTTTGTCGAACAAAAAAGCCTAGTACTTATTCTATAGGTCTCTTTTGCTGAACCGCTAAGTTACACGGATATAAACATACCAACATAGGTTGTCAAGCAGTGATGGGGGACAAACACAGACACACAAACCAGTCCTCAGTCAAATCGTCCAACCCATGCTAGCAGGGAAACCGGATGTTAAACGATGATGATGATGATGATGATGATATATATATATATACAATGGGCTTCTTTCAGTTTCTGTCTATCAAATCCACTCAGAAGGCTTTGGGCAGCCTGAGGCTTTAGTAGAAGACACTTGCCGATGGTGCCACGCAGTGGCATTGAATTCAGAACGATGATGAATGACGACAATGACGAATGACGATAACGAATGACGATGACAATGAATGACGACGACGAATGACGATGACAATGAATGATGATGACGACGAATGACGATGACGACGAATGACGTTGACGACGAATGACAGCAACGAATGACGTTGACGAATGATGACGATGACGAATGACGACGATGATGAATGACGATGACAATGAATGACGATGATGAATGACAACGACGAATGATGACGATGACGAATGACGACAATGACGAATGACGACAACGACAAATGACGATGACGAACAATGACGACGACGACACTGCCGACAGATGAGAGTGATGAATATGGTAACTGTGAAAGGGCTCAGGCTCAGCTTGATCCTACAAATTAAGGAATACATTTTGGAAGAAGGCGTTTATTTCTAGTAATCAGAGTAAGCCTGCACCTGTAGCATTGCTCAACTGGCTCTAGGTGGTTGTTGTGGTGGTTGTCCTCTTGAGATCTTATTATATATGTATATATTGCATGCACTATCAACGTGCATTTCATTTGATTTTCATATTGCCCTTCCTCTACTTTTCATAACCTGTCCTTGAAATGTCTCCTTATCTGTTGCGCTCGTGACAGTAATAAAGCATGGGTTTTTATTAGGACTGACAGAATTGTTAGAGTGTCGGACAAAAGGAGAAAATGAATTGCAATATTAAGTCAAGGCAAAGCAGTGAGCTGGCAAAACCATTTACCATTCCAAGCAAAACCCTTAGCAGTATTTCATTGAACCTTACATTCTGAGCACAAATTTCACCAAAGTGGACTTTGCTTTCCATCGTTCCAGGGTCACTAAAATTAAGTGCTGGTTGATCACTGGGGTCAATGTAATTGAGCCATGTCGAGCTAGGCTCATCGAACCAGTATGGTCACTAGCACAAATTCATGGCCTTCACATAAGAATGTGGCTGTTGGAGAGAACATGGCTGGTGGAGAGTCATGAGTGCATCAACGCTAGTTGTTAAGTGATGATGGTGGTGGTGGGGGAGACAAACTCTGACACAAAGACACATGCACACTTGCATACACACATACATGCACGTGCACACAAGCACACACATATACATATGTGTGATGGGCTTCTTTCAGTTTCCATTTATCAAATCCACTCAAAGGCTTTGGTCAGATGAAGGCTATAGTTGAAGACACTTGCTCAAGGTTCCATACAATAGGACCGAACCTGGAACCATGTGATTGGTAAGTAAACTTTTTAGTCCCCTTCTCCCCAAATTTCAGGCCTTGTACCTTTAGTAGAAAGGATTATTATTATTATTATTATTACTATTATTCATCATCATCATCATCATCATCGTTTAACGTCCGCTTTCCATGCTAGCATGGGTTGGACGATTTGACTGAGGACTGGTGAAACCGGATGGCAACACCAGGCTCCAGTCTGATTTGGCAGAGTTTCTACAGCTGGATGCCCTTCCTAACGCCAACCACTCAGAGAGTGTAGTGGGTGCTTTTACGTGTCACCCGCACGAAAACGGCCACGCTCGAAATGGTGTCTTTTATGTGCCACC
>NC_068997.1:14457778-14462744 GCF_001194135.2 Octopus bimaculoides
AGCAGTTGACTATGATGCTGCTACACCAGTCATTGGGTATGACTCCTTCGTGTATCACCTGGTTCGTAATACGGGTGACTAGGCTATAGCCAACACTGCCAGATATTTTGAGCATCTCTGCAGTGATTCCTGATGGGCCGGGGGCTTTCCCGGTCTTCATACTCTTATTATTATTATTATTATTATTATTATCATTATTATTATTATTATTATTATTGTCATCATCATCATCATTGTTCTCATCATCATTCTTTCGTTTCTTAATTTTTTTTGTTTAGAAAATATTTTTCATCATGTTTACTTGATTTTATTTGTCTTTTATCATCATCATCATCATCATCATCATCATCATCATCATCATCATCATCAGCTGACAATGTGTTTTTTTATAATTTTTATGTGTGTTATATTATGTTTGTTGTGTTGTTGTTGTTTATTCAATCACAGTTAAATTCATTTAAGCTGTTTAAGTAGCACAAGGGAGAAGATTTAATTAATAAGGAAATTGAACCATAGCCTGTCTTTCACAGAATCAGCTATGATGATGATGATGATGATGGTGATGACGATGACGATGGTTATGATGATGATGATGATGATGATGATGATGATGATGGTTATGATGATGATGGTTCTGATGCAGCTACTGCTAGTGAATATAATAAATATGCTGATGATGTTGATGATGATGAAATATAATTACGATGATCATAATGATGTTTGATGTGATTATCATCATCACCATCATCATGTCAATTAAGTCAATGACGGTGGGGGTGCTGCTGCTGCTGCTGACTATGGTCGATGGTGATTTTCCCCCCTCCTCTTCCTCCTCCTCATCATCATCGTCGTCGTTGTCGTCGTCATTATCATCATTAATATTATTGTGGCAGTCACATTAATAAGAGTCAGTAATGTAGATTGGCAGAAATTATTAGACAGTTTGACAAAATGCCTTGCACTGTTTCCCCTCCTACTCTTTACATTCTGAGTTCAAATCTCTATGAGGTCAACCATGCTTTCCATTCTTTGGAGGTTTATAAAATGAAATAATCTACCTGTCATGTACTAGGGATGATGTTATTCTCAGTTCTGATTAACACCTGTAGTTAATTAGTTTGGTGCTAATATGTGCAATATTAATGTGCAGCACACATGCAATGCCATTGACAGCATGTACAATACTGGTGGGGAATATTAAAAGAAGTGGTTGGAGGTGGAAAGCTGGCAGAATGGTTAGCACGCCAGGCAAAATGCTTTGCAGCATTTCGTCTGTCTGAGTTCTGAGTTCAAATTCCACCAAGGTTGACTTTGCTTTTCATCCACTCGGGGTCAATAAATTAAGTACCAGTTGCATACTGTGGTCGATCTAAACAATTGGCACCCTACTCCAAAGATTTCGGGCCTTGTACCTAGAGTACAAAAGAAAAGAATCATTAGCTTGCTGGGAAAAACGCTTAACGGTTTTCCATCCATCTTTTCAATCCGAGTTCAAATTCCACCAAGGTCGACTTTGCTTTTCCTCCTTTCAGGATCGATAAATTAAGTACCAGTTGCATACTGGGGCCGATCTAATCGACTGACCCCCTCCACTTGTGCCTAGAGTACAAAAGAAAAGAATCGTTAGCTTGCTGGGAAAAACGCTTAACGGCTTTCCATCCATCTTTGCAATCCGAGTTCAAATTCTGCCATGGTTGACTTTGTCTTTCATCCTTTTGGGCTTGATAAAATAAGTACCAGTTGATTACTGGGGTTGATGTAATCGACTTGCCTCTTCCTCGAAATTGCTGGCCTTGTGCTACAATTTGAAACCAATACTAAAGTAGTCATCGTAACCATGGCACTATTGACGTGTGTAATATGAATGTTGTCGATATTACTTGAAGCACGAAGGGGGCCAACTATGTGTTTATCTATTCTTTTTTATCTGTTTCAGTCTTTAGACTGTGGCCATGCTGGGGCACTGCCTTGGATTTTTTTTGTCGAATGAATCAACCCCAGTACTTATTTTTTAAGCCTGGTTCTTATTGTATTAGGCTCTTTTGCTGAACCACTGAGTTATGGGGACATAAACACACCAGCACCAGCTGTCAAGTGGTGATGGGGAACAAGCACAGACACACACATAGATACATATGCATATATATATATATATATATATATATACGATGGGCTTCTTTCAGTTTCCGTCAACCAAATCCACTCGTGAGGCTTTGGTCAGCCCTAAGCTATAGTAGAAGACACTTGCCCAAGGTGCCACACAGTGGGACTGAACCTGCAACCATGTAGTTCAGTCTCACTGCATGGCACCTTGGGCAAGTATTTTCGAGAGCTTAGTTTCATTTTGTCCATCTTTACATTCTGAGTTCAAATTCCATCAAAGTTAACTTTTACCTTTCATCCTTTGAGAGTCAATAAATTAAGTACCAGTTGAGTACTGGGGTCGATGTAATTAACTTAACCCCTTCCTCAAAGTTGCTGGCCTCGTGCAAAAATATGAAACTGATATTACTTTAAGCCCTTCGTTCCCTATGGAACATAAACCACTAATGATTTTTCCCCAGACAGGCATGCAGGGGAGGCTGGTGTGCAGGGGAGGCTGACATGCAGGGGAGGCTGGTGTGCAGGGGAGGCTGACATGCAGGGGAGGCTGGTGTGCAGGGGAGGCTGCTGGCCTTCCATAAACATCCTTGCTCACACTTGTTACTCGGAGGGAAACTTTCTAGGTGCAATTCCATGGTTATTCATGATAGAAGGGAATCTTTGCCCCTTTTATTTCTAAGATGATAAGGATATCAAAATAAGGGAGATTTAGCTGCTATTTTTAACATGCCAAGCAATCAACCAACCACATAGAAACTCTCTCATTAGTTGGTGTTGGTCATGGTGGTAATGGCAATTGCAGTGATGTTAATAATTACAGTGGCTTTTAGTGTTTCCAGTGATGCTAGTACCGATAAGAACCATGGTGCTGCCAATGCCTTGCATCTCTGGTTTTACCAAACTGCAGCTTTGATTGATAGCCTAATTAACAAAGACATCTAATTAGTTTTGTTTGCAATATCTAATTTGAAATTCCAACAGCTATCTTGTTGTTTTTTAAACTATCACTTTACAGCTAATTTCAATTTCTGGTGAATATTTGCAGTTTTTTTTTTTTTTGCTTTGTTTGTTTTTAGAATCAATTAGGAGAGTAAAGAAATGTGTGTGTGTGTGTGTGTGTGTGTGTGTGTGTGTGTGTTAGGGTGGTGGTGGAATATGATAATTTCAAAGTAGTGACATCTGAGGGAGAGATAGATGAAGAGGGAGTAAGGGAGAAGAGGAGAGCAGTACTAAAAGTAGAGCGGGACAGAAAGAAAGAGAAGGAAAGAGGGTGCTAGCAAGAGAAAGGAGTGGGGTAAAAAGAGAAACAGAAGAGGGCACAGAGGGAGTAATGAAAGGGGAAAGTGGCACACAACATGAAAGAGAGATAGGGGGATAATAGAGAGAGTTAAGAAAGTAAGAGAGAAAAAGAGCAGAGTGTGAAAAATGAGAGAGAAAAAAAGAAGACAATAAGAGAGAGAGAAGAAAGAGAGAAAAAAAACAAGGAGAGAATAAGAAGGAGAAAATGAGAGAGGGAATTGAGCAGAAAGAGAGAAGTAAAAGCAAGAAGAGAAGGTAATATATTGAAGTCATAAAAACGAGATTGAGATACGTGTGTGTGTATGTGTGTGTTTGTGTGTGAGGTACCTTAAACTAAACAACAAATCACTTTTAATATGACACAAAAGGTAACACTTAAAATTAAATAAATGAAATTATTTCAGAAATGAATTAAATTTAAATCATTGTAATATGGTTTTTATTGCCAGCAGTCTTCTGCTAATTGTTTGCCAAGCAAGTTTGGCTCTAATAATAACAATCGTAATAACAATAATCTTTTCTACTCCAGCACAAGGCCTCAAATTTCTGGGGAGGGGACTAGTCGATGACATCAACCCCAGTGTCTCACTGGTACTTGATTTATCGATCCCAAAAGGATGAAAGGCAAAGTCGACCTCGGTGGAATCTGAACTCAGAACATAGCGATGAGCAAAATACTGCTAAGCATTTTGTCCAGCACACTAACGATTCTGCCAGCTCACCACCTTAATAATAATAATAATAATAATAATAATAATAATAATAATAACAATAATAATAATAATAATCCTTTCTACTAAAGGCACAAGGCTTGAAATTTGGGCGGGGGTAGGGGACTAGTCGAATACTTCAACCCCAGTGTTTCACTGGTGCTTAATTAATCGACCCCACGAAAGGATGAAAGGCAAAGTTGACCTCAGTAGAATTTGAACTCAGAATGTAAAGACAGACTAAATGTCACCAAGAATTTTGCCCAGAATGCTAACGATTCTGCCAGCTCACCACCTTAATAATAATGATAATAATAGTTATTTACCGAAAGAATGAAAAGCAAATTTGGCTCAAGGCCTGTAATTTTAAAGGGATGCAGAGTGGGAAGTTAATTACATTGACCCTAGTACTTGTCTGTTTTTTTTTGTTTTTTTTGCTGACCCCAAAAGGATGAAGGGCAAAGTTTGACCTTGGGAGAATTTGAACCCAGAACGTTAAGAGCCAGAAGAAATACTGCTAAGAAATACTTTGTCCAACACACTAATGGTTCTGCCAGCTGGCCACTAAGCTTTATTATTATTATTATTATTATTATTATTATTATTATTATTATTATTTTGTTGTTGTTGTTGTTGTTGTTGTTGTTGTTGTTGTTGTTGTTGTTGTTGTTGTTGTTCAGTAGTTTTATTTTTATAACGTGCTTTCACTTCACTACCGAGCGCAGCTCTGTGCGCCTTGGGTATGTGCTGTGGTTTGCTGTGGTGCTCTTATGTTTACTGTATTGAAAGTGTTTTGCGTAGAATGTGTGCAGTACCCAGTAGTGCAATTTTCTGTATGTTATATATTTTTGTAA
>NC_068997.1:14463132-14468558 GCF_001194135.2 Octopus bimaculoides
TGATACATCAATTAGAAAGCATTTTTTTTCTTCATGATCTTTGACAACTATCTCTGGTCGATTTGCCTTAATTTCTCTATCTGTGTGTATTGGCATATCCCAGAGTATGGTTGCTTTCTCGTTTTCTGTGACCTTTTCTGGCGTGTGTTTATACCATCTTCTTCTTCTTCTTCTTCTTCTTCTTCTTATTATTATTATTATTATTATTATTATTATTATTATTATTAATGATAATAATAATAATAATAATAATAATAATAATAATAATAATAATAATAATAATAATAATAATCCTTTCTACTATAAGCACAAGACTTGAAATTTTGTCTCTTTATATACCCCTTGAGGGTTGATAAAGTACCAGCCAAGTAAACGAGTTGGTGACATTGGCTAACCCCTACTCAATATTTGTGCCTATCTTTTTGTCAGTCACTCTGCTGGTTCTATCAAGATAATAATTGTTTCTGGTACAGATCTCCAAACAAAATTTTGGGAATAGGATTTGGAGAATATAACCACCACACTCTCTGATCGGTATATATTTTATAGAATATAGAAGAAGGAAAAAACAAACTCAATCTTGACAGGAAATTAATTCAGAATGCAAAGATTTATGACTAAAAGGTGCAGGAATGGCTGTGTGGTAAGTAGCTTGCTTACCAATCACATAGTTCCGGGTTCAGTCCCACTGTGTGGCATCTTGGGCAAGTGTCTTCTACTATTGACTCAGGCCGACCAAAGCCTTGTGAGTGGATTTGGTAGACAGAAACTGGAAGAAGCCGGTCGTATATATCTATATATGTATATGTATGTGTGTATATATGTTTGTGTGTGTGTTTGTTCCCCCAACATCGCTTGACACCTAATACTGGTGTGTATACGTCCCCGTAACTTAGCAAGAGAGACCAATAGAATAAGTACTAGGCTTACAAAGAATAAGCTCCGGTGTCGATTTGCTCGGCTAAAGGCAGTGCTCCAGCATGGAAGCAGCCAAATGACTGAAACAAGGAAGAGTAAATACTACCAAACCATTTTAGCCAATACTTTACTGATTCCATCACGTAAACAATTCATTGTTTCTCATATCAAATGAAGGTGAGAAATTCAGAGATGAAGAAGAATAAAGGCCGGTCAGTGTTCACTTCACTTTGCCAATACTTATTCTATTGATGTTCTTTTCTCTGTTATTGTTGAGGGGAAATGTGAAGTTGTTTTTTAGGTAACATAATACTTCAAGATATTTTTCTGGCACTTTGAGAATTCTATTACCTGCATATTTTTAAGAAATTGATAGCTGTGTTAAAATTGTTTCAGCAAGACGTTAGAAAGATGGTTTCAGGACAGCCTTCATAGATTGTGGAGTCAGTAGAATCTTCTGTAGATATATTTCTAGGATTAATGAATAAAGGGAGGATTCAAATTCAGAACAAATGGATGTAACTAAATGCAAGGCATGTTGTTCATTCATAAAGAGTTCAGTCGAGCGTGGCCGTTGCCAGTACCATGTGACTGGCCCTCGTACCGGTGGCATGTAAAAGCACCCACTACCCTCTCGGAGCGGTTGGCGTTAGGAAGGGCATCCAGCTGTAGAAACTCTGCCAGATCAGATTGGAGTCTTCACCTGGGGGTATATATTATCAAATCTCTCAGTTCATTCTTAATGACTTCTTAACCGCTTAGAGTACCCCTAATTCCTAACACGTTCCATTTTAATCATTGGAATGAAGTATGATTGGATAGAAATGTAGCTGCTATTTTTAGCATGTCATTTGATCATGTTTAGGTCCTCCTAGCTGGGTTTTGCTGGAAAGAGAAGCATATCAAAAACTTTCCAG
This sequence comes from Octopus bimaculoides, assembly GCF_001194135.2. NCBI lineage: Eukaryota > Metazoa > Mollusca > Cephalopoda > Octopoda > Octopodidae > Octopus > Octopus bimaculoides. Next base: position 14,464,968 of record NC_068997.1, read on the forward strand.
AAATATTTCTAACGAAATTGTTTAAAATACAAACACAAAGGAGTAATAAAAAAAAACAAAAAACAAAGAAACAAATAAGAAAAATACGAAAAATAAAATAAAACTTTATAGTGAAGTGCAAAATGAACCTAAAACAAATACAAAATTGAAACAGATAAAAATAAACAATACAAAGCAAGAATTAGTAATAATTAATAACGTTATGAATTTAGAGACGTTTATGACATAATTATTGCTTTTGGAATAATTAAATCACTATTATTAGTGTTGTTTTAGATGTGGTAGTGATGGTGATGCTGGTGCTGGTAGTGACGATGACAATGATGATGATGATGTTGGTAATGCAGAAGGTGGTAGCGATGGTGGCTATGGTGGTGGTGGTGGTGGTGGTGGTGGTGGTAGTAATGGTGGTAGTAGTGATGGTAGTTATAGTGGTGTTGGTGTTGGTGTTGGTGGTGGTTTTGTTTGGATTTTTTTTCTCTCTTTTAATGAATTAATTTCAGAATTTTCCTTGATTGTCATCTCTGTAAAAATATTTGTTTATCTGCTAATTATGTGCATGTTATGTTAGTGTTTTAGAAGAGCAGAGGGTGATTAGGTGAGAGATGTAAAAGAGAAGAGGAAAAGACAGATAGATAGGCGAGAGAAAGAAAGGGAAAGAGAGAGTGAGAGCGAAACAGAGATGTAATAGAAATTACATGAGAGAGAGAGAGAGTAAGAGATATGAAGGGAAAAGATTGATAGAGTGAAAATTAATAAAAAGGAAAGAAAGAGAGAAAAGGAAAGATAGTGAAATATAAAGGGAGAAAGTTACGTGAAAATGAGGGATAGTTTGATGGCGAGAAAATGGAAATTAGATAGGATGATAGATAAACAAACAGACAGCTAGCTAGATAGATAGAGAGATAGAGAGATAGAGAGAAAGAGAGAGAGAGAGAGAGAGAGAGAGAGAGAGAGAGAGGAATATGCACACTAGAGAGACAGGATATAAAGGAAGATGTATAATGATAAAATAGAAAAAGAAAACAACTGAAAGAGAGCATAAGATTGAAAAAGAGAGAAGGTAAAGGAAGAGATAGAAAGACCAAGATATGTATAGATATATATATATAGAGAGAGAGAGAGACAGAGGGTAGAGAATCTGTCTTTTGCCTGTCTTTTTCTTTGAGAAAGATGATAGAGATACAAAGATATATATGAATATAGATAGACAGATACCATGAGAGAGAAGGAAAAGAAAAGCTAGAAAGAGGGAAGATTCTACAGAATTTACAGAATTAATGAAAAATTTTGTGTTTTGGTAGTGATAAAAAAAATAAAGAAAGTTAAACCAATTATTTGAGAATTTGAGATTTATTTTATAGCCAACAGCTGAGAAAAAGAATATAATGAAGGAATAAAAGAATGATGGAAGAAAAAGAGAGGAAGGAATAAATAGATACTGTATTAAAAATAAATAAATGAATTTATAAAGGAAGAAATTTTCTTTTTTTTATGACAGTAATATGAAATGTGATTCTTTGTATTTTCTTAATTACTGATTTCATACACGGGATGAAGTCTTTAAGTTCATATAAAGTTGCAAATGAGAATGTGAAATGTTCATGCCATTCTGCAGCGTATTTAGTAATGTTAAATGAAATGACTATGATCAGAGACTATGTGAAACAATGATGGGAATTGCTAAATTATGCACCAGATCGCACATTCTAATTATTTCGATTCCATTCATTGCCCGGATTTATTTAAAGGAAATGGCTTTGATATCAGAGCAGCATTACAACCACTGCAAGAGATTTTAACAGAGTGCCATTTCCACCTAACTGGCCACATTCTCCATCTTGTTCAGTGGTTCTCAATCGAGGGCCATATGACCCAGTGGGGTCCACATATGATTTTTTTAGGGTCCAGGCAAGTGAAAAATGAATGTAAATTGGGGAGCCATAGGAGTAAATTAAACGTTCATGAAAAAGTTTCGCTTTAGATGTATTTGTTGCAGGAAACAGCTTGGCTTATTTCTCATTAAATTTCTCCTTTACTTGTTCCATTGGTCTCTTTTGCCAAAATGCTAAATTATGGGGAGGTAAACACACCAAGTCATGGTGGGGGGACAAACACAGACACACAAACACACACACACATATGTATATATATATATATATATGCAATGGGCTTCTTTCAGTTTCTGTCTACTAAATCCATTCACAAGGCTTTGGTCAGCCCGAAGCTATAGTAGAAGATACTTACCCAAGTTACCATGCAGTGGAACTGAATCTGGAACCATGTGGTTGGTAAGCAAGCTTCTTGCCACGCAACCACTCCTGTGTCTACACACACACACACACAGACATTTATGTGTGTATATATATATAGCATACACACTCACACACATATATATAATTATGTATTCTATGTGTATATGTGCATCTATGCATATAATCATATAAATAGTAAAAAAAAAAAAAATTTTAAACAAAAACGAGTCACATTCCAATTCCCAGATGAGGTTATTTTAAATATTGCCCCGAAAGGTTAATAAGGTCATACACCTTCACAGCAGCATCAGCATCAGCACCACAGCAGTAACCTGCATCAATTTACCTACCCTACAAACAGCACAACCACCACAGTACCCGCCAACACACTCACCACCACCACCACCACCACCACCACCACCACAATCATTATTACTACCTCTGACACAATAAACCCCAACACTAACGCCAACATAATAATAAAAAAAAAGCATTTTGAAGAATTTTTCTAAACATGAGTAAAAGTTTTAAAGCATTGATCTTGGACAGACAGAAATTGATTGGATTAACAACTAAGGTTAGAAGGAGAACAGAATGACTTGCCTAAGGCTTTATCAAGAAAGGAAAACATCAATACATAAGGGACATAACCTAGATTATATGGCATCGTTACTATGTGGCCTTTTTCTATTTCTTTTTCTGCATACATGTGGAAGTATTCGTGAGTATGCTTATGCATGTAGATGTATATGTGTGTCAAAGTGTGTAAATATATGCACGTAGATACATATGCATACACATGCTCACACACAGACACATGTAGGTATCTATATATCAGTGTGTTATTAATTCTTTCATTCTAAGAATATATATACAGGTTAAGAGTTCAGAATTCTGTTGTATTTGTTGAGGGGTTTATTGTCATACATTTTCCTTCTATACATTTTTATTTGTTTTCTTTATGCATACATACACATATATATACGCACATATACATACATATATGCATACATATTCACACACACACACATACATGCACATATGCAATACATACATGATTTCTTCGTTTATATTTTGCTGTATTTTTTGTTCCAAAAGTTCTACTGAATTAACTTTCCCAACAAAAAGAGGAAATATTATATATTATTAATACGTGTGAATGTGAATATATGCAAAACGGAATTACTACAAATTTATAAAAATATGTTCTTCAGAAATAATCGTATATGAAAATAATTATGAAGAAGAGCATTTTCTTTAAAAAGTAAATAGTCTTCCACACACACGCACTTAATACATATTTATTATATATATATATATATATATATATATATAT
>NC_068997.1:14470637-14471888 GCF_001194135.2 Octopus bimaculoides
CTATAGCCTCAGCCTGACCAAAGCCTTGTGAGTGGATTCGGTAGACGGAAACTGAAAGAAGCCCGTCGTATATATGTATATGTATACAATATATATGTGTGTTTGTGTGTCTGTGTTTGTCCCCCCAACATCGCTTGACAACCGATGCTGGTGTGTTTACATCCCCGTAGCTGAGTGGTTCAACAAAAGAGACCGATAGAATAAGTACTAGGCTTACAAAGAATAAGTTCTGGGGTCGCTTTGCTCAACTAAAGGTGGTGCTCCAGCATGGCCGCAGTCGAATGACTGTAACAAGTAAAAGAAAAAGACATATATAGATAGACAGACAGACAGATAGATAGATAGATAGATAGATAGATAGACAGATAGATATACTCACACAACACGCACATACACATACATACACATGCACTCATATATACATCGATAAACCTTAAAAGTTTTGCCCAGCTTGCTTCATGTAAGCTTCAACATGCAATAGCTTTAACATTTAACACACAACAAATCATTATATTAGATAAATTGTAGATTACAATCTAGAATGTTTCTCATTATTATTAAATTCAATTTGAACTTATAAATTATCATATTCCACTATTATCTAATTGTTGCCTTAATTACTTCATCTAACTGGATACATATATAAATTGATGCATAGACAATTGTCTGCACTTGAGGCACTTTATGATGTGTATCTGGTTTCACACACACACACACACACACACACACACACACACACATGTACTTTAACTCCAAATACATTTAGATTCTTAGACAGATCAACACACACACATACTCCTCAGGTAAGTTAATGTAGCTTTAACAGTTTTTACCTGAATTACATTAATGTAACTTTAAAGTTGTCTAAATGCTACCTGAAATCCCAATTCATGAATGAAGAAATGAAAATTTCTACAGCCTTGTCTAGTTATGTATGGTAAATGAAAGTCAATTTCATGGCTAAATAGTCATGAATTAATTAAATGGTGCATGCTACCAAGTCTTACTCCTTTGCAAATGACAGGTAAAAACAGCAGAAATATAGCAAAAACTGTTACTCGGAGTTTCATGTTCCCGTTCATTGGACAGTTTTGTTAGAAAACTGTCCGATGAACAGGAACGTTTTTTTTAATATTTCGGCTGCTTTTAAATAAAGCATATTACTCTACCTCTGGTATTTGAGTACTCTTTTTTTCCACCTTGTTGCACATTTATGTGCTTACCCCAGTATGTATATATATATATATATAT
>NC_068997.1:14472025-14478255 GCF_001194135.2 Octopus bimaculoides
GAGGGATGACCACTAAGTGGCCATCCATTATGCTAGAAGACTACCTATGGTCTGACGACTAAGAAAAGATATATTTTGCATCTTTTCATTTGTCTTGCTCGCTTATGTTCTGGCATTTGCTGAATTTTCTTGAGAACAATCTTTTCGTAGTGGTCAGACCATAGGTGGTCTTCTTCTAGCATAATGGATGTCCACTTAGTGGTCATCCCTCTTATATGTATGTAATATAATTTTTCTGAATCTTCAGATTTTTCAATATGCTAGGCCACTGGTTTTAAATTGATATCAATAAAATTAATACTCAATTTTTCACCCTTATTATTTAAATTTATATATATATATATATATATATATATTGGGTCGTCCCATAAATAATATGGTTTTATCAATTGCATGAACTAAAAGTTGGAGGGGGACTGGATAAACTATTTGCATCAACTTGCTATAAAAGCAGGTAGTAATTTTACTTTGTAATTATTCTTAGTGCATGTGTTGAACACTGCAGTTCGATTCTAACAGTTATTTTTTCAAAGCTGTAATGGAAGTGGCAAAGGAACATATTTGGCATATTTTGCTTTATGAAATTCAATAAACGTAACAACACAATGGAAAGTGCAAGGAATATTAATGCAGTGTCAACGATGGTTTCAGAAATTCCTAGCTGGAAACTACAGCCTAGAAGTTGAGCCTCATTCTGGAAGATTGGTAGAGCTCAATGAGTTAGTCCTGCAAACCTTGGCGAAACAAAATCCCATCATAACTGTTGAGGAACTAGCAGAGGAGCTTGGATTTGGTCATTCAACTATTCACCGACACCTGAGTGCCATTGGAAAAGTTAGCAAATTCGGTCAATGGGTTCCTCACAAACATTCCAAGTCTAATTGCGTACACAGAGAGTGAATGTGTGCTCTGCTTTGCTGTCATGCTTCATGAATGAACCTTGTTTTGGACTCAATAATGACTGGTGATGAGAAATGGGTCCTCTATAAAAATGTCAAGCACTGAAGACAGTGGGTAAAGAAAGGAGAAACATGGGCACCCCAGGTTAAAGAAGGTCTTCACCCATGTAAGGTGTTGTTATCTGTCTGGTGGGATATGAAAGGTATACTCCACTCTGAACTTCTAAACTGAACAACCAGCATGATATTGTTTATGGTGGTCAAATGATTGTGCTGCACAATTAGCTCACTCTCTCAATCAAATCAATATTGCCTATGCAGATGCATGGAATTCCACACATCATATGTCGAAAGGGATTACAGAGCATTGGGTGATGAAGTGTTTTTGCTGAAGTAAAAAAAAACATGCTGCCTATTCTGGGAATTGAACCCATGATCTCATGATCATGAAAGCGAAATCCCAACCACTAGGCTATGTGCTTTCACATACATTATAACAGCACACTTATGACTGCACCAAAAGTTGACCTGTCAAGTCAAAAGAAAATATAATTTATTCAATATTTTGTTTCTAAATAATTAATGACATTTAACATCATTATCTTAATATAATACATCAAGCATGACATTTTTTTTTTCCTTTTTGCATGATGACTTCATAGAATCAAACTTCAAATTTGATTGTAGCATTTGGCTGCTGTGTCTAGCATATGAAACCCTAATGTATTCAACACTGCCTCCTCTTCTTGCCTATCCCTTCCCCACATGCATTATTAAACAGCATGGTGCTTTTAATTCTTGCAGTCATTATTTTATTTTATTTTATTTTATTTTATTCATTTTTTTAACTCCTGTAGAGTGTCTTAAAATATTTATATTTTTTTTACTTGCAAAACGCCAGAATATCAAATTTACTTTATATTTACTGCTAGTCAAAGAACTACATAGGGGCTTTCTCTTTGATTTGTTTAAGCTGTAATATTTTGGTATATGTGGCAAATGGCTAACAAAATTTTATTACAGCATATATCTCACTCAGATGCACTTTGCTACTCATATTTACTGCCTAAATAAAAAATAAAATTTAAATTCAAATTAAGAAAAAAAAAAAGAAAAACAAATTTGCTGATGAAGATTTAAAACTCAGCTAATCAAACAATCATAAACACTACAACTTTTAATTCTTCGCACACCACAAATCCACCCCCAATATACCCAGGGTACGTTTAATGAAAAAGAAAACAAAATCCGATCGAATGAACTTAAAAAGGTAAGGGCTAAAGGAAAGAAATTGTAGAAAACAAGTTGATGGTGGTGGGGAGTCTTTTAACCTTGTCAGCTTTTCCCTCCTCAATCTCAAAGATCTCTTTTAAAAACGCATCTGCGGAAAGTATTTATTTACATAAAAGAAATCTGTTCCAAGAGACAAGACATTAAAGGATATACTTCTTACTCAGCTATAAATTAGGGGTGGATCTTTCTAACCCCAAACCTACATATATAAGGGTAGACAGGTTCGGATAAACTGATTTAGTAAGCATATATAGATATATATATGTATGTATATGTATATATGTATGTATGTATATTTTCTTTGAAATTTGAGTTTAATGAAAGGATAAGATAGAAAATTTCTCAAAACTAACAAGCATTTTGTGTGAGTGTGTGTGTGTGTAGTGTTCATGCGTGTGTATGTGCATGTGTGTGTGGTGTGTATGGTGTGTGTGTGTGCATGTGTGGTGTGTGTGTGTGTGTGTGTGTGCATGTGTGGTGTGTGTGTGTGTGTGATGTGTGTATGGTGTGTGTACATGTGCATGTGTGAGTGTATGTGTATGTGTGTGCATGTGTGTGCATGTGTGTGTGCATGTGTGTGGGTGTGTGCATGTGCATGTGTAAGTGTATGTGCGTGAGTGTGTATGCATGTGTGGTGTGCATGTGTGTGTGTGCATGAATGTATGTATGTGCATGTGTGTGTGTGGTAGAGAGTGAGCCTTAAAACACCATGCAATCCAACACTGCTGCCTGGTCCTTAAGTGCTTTGAACAGAATTTACTGTTGCCAGTTTGAAACATAAAACAAAAAAAAGACGATATTTTTTTTTAAATGCCCTAAAGTAACTTCCTAACAAGTAGCACAAAATTTCCTCCAAAGAAGCAGATTGTGTTGGCAGCAGATCAGAAGAAAATTATGTTGGTAAATTAGTGGCTATGTAGTAAGAAGTTTGCTTGCCAACCACATGGTTCGGGGTTCAGTCCTTTTGCATGGCACCTTGGGCAAGTGGCTTTTACTATAGCCTCAGGCTGACCAAAGCCTTGTGAGTAGATTTGGCAGATGGAAACTGCAAAGAAGCCTATCATATATATATATGTATGTATGTATGTATGTATGTATATATATGTCCATCCACTTTGCGCTTATTTTTCTATATTTGCAGGAGTTTTACAGGTCCTTTTCCTTTCCAGTGCAGTACCTCACCAAATGTGAAACCCCTTTGCCATTTATTTTCTATGCAAGTTTCAACATCCTAGAACCAACGTTTACAGCATCTACTCAGAATTTCCGTAGGTCTCCCTTCTGACTGTTTTCTTCCATTTTGTTTAACATTGCCACTTTTTTTAAAACCCATTTGTTATCATTCATGCATATTTTATATCAACAGAATCTTTTCCCCCACATACTCAAGCTGCAGAGTCTTTTCTCCTGCATACTCAAACTGTTTCTGCTTGTATCTCATTTATTTCTCTGCTCGTCTGCACTATATCTTCATACATACTAACAGTACACATCCAATGGAGCTTGCTTACTTCATTTCTATCCAATTTTCACACATCTTTTGCATTTAGTACTCATGCCACACTAATATACACAAGCAGCATAAACTCTACTCTTTGCTCAGAAAGAATTCCTTGAATGTCAGTTCTAATTTAATTAGTCAATAATTATGACAATGATTAATGACATTCAACAAAATTTACCTTGAAAAAAATTACAATTTAAAAATAACATGTAGCACAATTTAAAAATAACAAACATATATACATAATAGCAGTTGTTGGCATTCCATTGCTTATGACGACGTGAGTTCCAGTTGATCCGATCAACAGAACAGCCTGCTCGTGAAATTAACATGCAAGTGGCTGAGAACTCCACAGACATGTGTACCCTTAACGTAGTTCTCGGGGATATTCAGCGTGACACAGTGTGACAAGGCTGACCCTTTGAATTACAGACACAGCAGAAACAGGAAGTAAGAATGAGAGAAAGTTTTGGTGAAAGAGTACAGTAGTGTTCGCCACCATCCCCTGCTGGAGCCTCGTGCAGCTTTTAGGTGTTTTTGCTCAATACATACTCACAACGCCCGGTCTGGGAATCAAAACTGCGATCCTATGACCGTGAGTCTGCTGCCCTAACTATGGTTACAGTAGGTGCAAGCATGGCTGTGTGGTAAGAAGTGTGCTTTCCAACCATATGGTTCTGGGTTCAGTCCCATCGTGTGACAATTTGGGCAAGTGCCTTTTACTATAGTCTCAGGTGAACCAAAGCCTTGTGAGTGGATTTGGTAGACAGAAACTGAAGGAAGCCAATTGTGTATGCATGTGAGTCTGTGTTTGTCCCCCCACCCCCCACCCACTATCACTTGACAACTGAAGGTGATGTGTTTACATTCCTGTAACTTAGCAGTTCAGCAAAAGAGATCCGATAAAATAAGATTTCTTTAACTAAAACCCCTTCAAGGTGGTGCTCCATGATAAAGTATATTTGTGGCCAAAGGTGCTGGAACCATGATCAACCTGTCCTTGGGAACAGTTTACCTCAGATACATTATCCAGTGTGACCTTCTTTTTTTAAGACAACAGAGAGTGGTTTGAGAAAATCATGGTTGCTGTATCTAGCAGGTGAAGCAATCCCTGCACTGGTGCATATACCAAAATTCTAACAGTAACAGTTTGAAGTATATATATATATATATATATGTAACCTCATGGATATCGGTGGCTGATTTTTTCTTCCTCCGTTTTCCCTTCTTTGGACTTTCTTTGTTTCCGACGAAGAGCTCCGCTCGAAACGTCATGTTCTCTTTCTTTCCTTTCCTGAGCATCTAGTGACATAATCTGCATCACATCCTCACGTTGTTGTTTTTGTTGTTTTTTTTGTCTTTTTCCTTTTTTGAACTTATATATATATATATATAGATAGATAGATAGATAGATAGATAGATAGATAGATAGATAGATAGATAGATAGATAGGAAAAAGATTATAGAAGGAATGAAAAGAAAGCTGTCAGGTGTTGCAAAGTAGATACCCCCAAGTGGAGTAGTATATAATTAAATGTCTGAGCCCCATTAAGCAGGTGACAAAAAGATGAGGAACATTACAACAGAGTAAGATTTACAACATGTGAACCAACCCTAATAAAATATAATGTCATTACATCATAGAATTTCACCCCAGGTTAGTGCAAATGTAAAAAAAAAACCAGTTTAACCTTTCCATGATGATGTTTCTAATGAAAAATATACAGTTTTTGTGCTTCAATTAATTCTGAAAACAATTAAAAATTTGGAGGGATTAAGTAAAATAACTAACCTTTTCCTTATCAAGATGTTGTTTGGAAGATAACAGAACAAAAGAGTCTTAGATAAAATTATGATAGAAGGTTTTAATTTAGATACGAACATTTTAGAAAGGGAGGTTTTTGTTTCATGAATCCAAGGGCGGTCTCTGTCATGATATCAATAGAAAATTTGCACATTCATGTGAAATAATTTTTCTTCACCTTTCGATTCCAACATCTGCTCAGGTATCGTGTTTTGACAGTATTGTACAAAAATCCACATGAAACTGTATTTTCATTTATATTCATTCATTCATTTTATTTATTTACCTTGAATAGGTTATTGAAAACATTTACAAAAGGAAAATGATAAGCAATAGGAAATTAATTCAAAAAAATTAAATATGAAAGGCAAAACCCAAAATAAATAAATAAACCTAAAAAACAAAGATTAAAAATATTATTAAAAAAAAGCCAATCAAAACAGAAGAGAAAAAAAAAATTAACCACTGTGGAACAAAAAAAAAATTGTTTGGCAAAGGACTTGCAACATAAATTTTTAATACTGAGTTTGGGTGTATGTGTGTGTATATACATATATATATATATGCATACATACACATACACACATGCATGCACACATACACAAATATTCACACACATATACCCACACACATAAGCATCTATGTATACATATACATACATATATGTATGCACACACACCTCTCTCTCTCATATATATATATATATATATATATATATATATATATATAT
>NC_068997.1:14478639-14479167 GCF_001194135.2 Octopus bimaculoides
TATATATATACTGCAGAGACAAAAGGAGGTGGGGAATTAGTGAGTGTTTGTGGTAGGGAAAAGAGAAGATTGCAAGCATAGAATTAGCTTTCATCTAAGCTTTAGACTGATATTATTGTTTGAGATAAGGAAGTAAAAGAAAAATACCAATATTTTCTGTAGAGTCATAAATGAATAGAATTTACAATACCATTTAAGAATAATGTCATAATATGGATGTAGTTAGAGAAATTATGGCATTAACTAGTAGGCGAACCATTGCTACCAAATAAATGTGTTGCATGCATGTGTGTGTGTGTGTGTGTATGTGTGTGTGTGTGCGCGTGTGTGTATGTATAAGCCGCATGCAGAGCTTAGACACATTTCTCTTGCTACATTCTGTATATGGACATAAATATGTATATAAGCATTTACCTGTGTTATCTATTCATGTATCTGTATGCGAGAACTTTATATAAGTATACGCACACACTCATACAGACCTGTAAATGTATGTGTGTGTGTATATATATATATATATATATATAT
>NC_068997.1:14482177-14487177 GCF_001194135.2 Octopus bimaculoides
TTAAAAAAAAAAGCAGCAATTCAAGAATCAAGCACAGCATTATCTGGGGATTGATATGAGCAACAGTGCTTTGCTTCAGGTACATATCACCGTTGTTGGCACTCCGTCGCTTACGACATCGAGGGTTCCAGTTGATTCGATCAAGAGAACAGTTTGCTCATGAAATTAACATGCAAGTGGCTGAGCACTCCACAGACACGTGTACCCTTAACGTAGTTCTCGGGGATATTCAGCGTGACACAGTGTGATAAGGCTGGCCCTTTGAATTACAGGCACAACAGAAATAGGAAGTAAGAGTGAGAGAAAGTTGTGGTGAAAGAGTACAGCAGGGTTCGCCACCATCCCCTGCCAGAGCCTTGTGGAGCTTTTGGTGTTTTCGCTCAATAAACACTCACAACGCCCGGTCTGGGAATCGAAACCGCGATCCTATGACCGCGAGTCCCCTGCCCTAACCACTGGGCCATTGCGCCTCCTATATATCACCAAGATAGTGACAATGCTCATGTGAAGGGCTGGATTGATTCTCAGTACCTTCAAAACAAGAGGCCAGGAAATAATGCTGGTTCCATGGAGGACATTTGTCCTCAGCCATCTTGTCTACCTATCTCAATTATGGTTACGGCACACAGTCAAATTAACAGCAGAACTTGAGGCAGCTCAGCAGTGCTACACCAGGAAGATTTCACCAATGAAACAGTTGAGCTTCTGTGACAAACTGAAAGAAGTGCAACTCTACTTCCTGGTGTAATGATGGGAGAGATATGCAGTGATATGCATATGGAAGCTCCTAGAGGGGCTGGTGTCAAACTTAGGTATTGAGAGATATATCAGTCTCCGAATAGGATGCCAATGCACTGTTCCAAAGGTCCCAGCCATCATATCTTGAGTAAGGACCAGGTACTGTAATAACTTGGGGTTCAAAGGCCCTCAGCTATTATCTTACTAAATTCCTGAGAGATTTACATGGAGTGTGGGGTAAATGTTTTCAAGAAGCACCTTGACCCTCTCTAGTCCTACATCCCAGATGAACCTACAATGTGGCAAGAAACTCAAAAATGGGTAGCAATATCACTTTCATTTGGTGAATATTTTACTTTTTGGTATTAACACTGTCACTTGTGGTTCTATTTATGAATTTGTAAATATAAATGATTTGTGCATTTTCATGCTGTAGGAAATGGAACAACTAAGAAAAATGATTAAAAGATGGCTTCACCACCACCACCACCACCACCACTACCACATCATCATCATCATCATCATCATCATCATCATCATCATCATCGTCGTCGTCGTCGTCATCGTCATCATGATCATGATTTAACCTTTGCTTTCCCTGCTGGCATGGGTTGGATGATTTAACAGGAGCTGGCAAACCAGTGGGGTTGCGCCGGGCTCCAGTCTATTCTGGCAAGGTTTCTACAGCTGGATGCCCTTCCTATAATGTCAACCACTTTACAGAGTGCACTGGTTTCCTCCTACATGGTGCCAGCATGAGTGCTTTTTTTCATGTGGCATCAGAATGGGTGCTTTGTTAAGTGGTGCTGGCACAGGAGCTTTTGGACATAGCACTGGTATGAGTGTTTTTTCATGTAGTGCTGGTATGGGTGCCCTATACACGGTGCCAGCACAGGTGCCAGCACAGGTGCCAGCACAGGTGCTTCCTATATGGCACCAGAACAGGTGCTTTTTACATGGTACTGGTACAGGAAGGTCATTACTTCCAATCTCATTGTACCCAGTGAAAATAAAGTGTTTTCATATGTAAATAACTGTGCATTTAATGCCATACAAAGCAGAATTGTTAATAGAAATAATTAAGAGACGGCATCTGCATGAAAAACTATTGGCACATTAAGGGTGACGTACTGAATGTGATGTTGATGGTAGCAGTAGCTGCAGGGAAGAAACTGTAACAAGCTGAACTAAACACCTTTGGATTATGTAGCAACATTTCACTTTGAGTATATGCCTCTATTCATAGAAGACATTCAAGTGGCATTAATCTGTCTTCCATTGCTATTGAACTAGGGTAAGGCATCAACAGGCTTTGGTTTCATGTCTCTATGGAAAAGGCAACTGGAAAGCACATCTTTTATACCTTTTCTAAAAGAAGTCTGTTGAAAATTTCATTTATCAGAGAATCACAAGTCAATACTGATTGTGTGTGTGTGTGTGTGTGTAGTACTCAATGCATGGGATAGAGTATAGTTATACTTATTTGTCTGATGCTCTCTGCTGATAAGTTTGATCAATCAACCATTCATGACACAAACTGTGAGGGCGCACATATACATGAATATTCATATGTATACTTATATAAATGCAAAGATATGAAGGTATGTGTGTATGTATATATATATATATATATATATAACAATTTTGGGTAAAACCTCCACTTTTACCCGCTCCCATTGATTGCACCTAGTATAGCACTAGTGTAGCAATGATTGTGTACCCTCCCAGCAGTATACTGGATAGATACTATCCCTTAGTGGGTTGAACCCCCAACCCCTAACTCTCTCACGTTATATATATATATATATATATATATTCACACATACATATATACATATATATACATATATGTAATTACACAAGCATGCACAAACCTATATGCATTCACACACATATTCACATATAAAGGTTCACACAGTTATATGAATGTATATATATATATAATGTCTCATATGACCAAATACCTGTCTCTTGCAACACACCCTCTCTCCCTCTCTCTCTTTCTCTCTCTCTATCTCCTTCTCTCTGTCCCTTCTGATCGCCCACACACATTCATTTCTTCAAAATTTCTAGATTAACTTAGTGCTCATTAGCAATGAATCTTCCAAAGAAGTTAATCACAAATACACTTCAAAAGAAACATAGAAGTCTGTTGAAATTCTTTTTACCAGCTTTCTTTGTTTTGTTTGTTTGTTTTTTTTTTCTTTCCTTTTCTTGTTTCTTTCTTTCTTTTTTTTGTTTCTTTTTTTTTTGTTCATTTATCTTTTTATCTTCAGTGATTTTAACAAGACTAAATACAAGCAACGAACAATTATAAATGTATTCAATTAATCCTCCTCCTTTCTTTATCTCACTATATTTGATCTGTGATTCAGATTTAATTATACAGAAGATAACTAATAAAACTCGTTAGTCATGTGATGGTTCTGTTATTTAGCTGAACATAACATAAATTGCATTAAACATTACACTCTGTCAACAAAATTAGAGACACTTTAAAGCCGCAATTGGTTTAGTTCTTGTATATTGTTTTGTTTTTGTTCTTTCAGTTTCTTTTTCTTCTTTATTCTTTACTTAAACAGAAGCAAGTTTTGTTTCTGTTGCTGTTGTTGTTGTTTTAGAATCAGGTCATCTTTGATCCAGCAACACCCATGCTGTCTACTTTGCAGTATTAGCTTATCTAGAACAAATAATTTAGTCTTAACTCTCTCATGAGCCTAGAATCTCATTAGATTTATCTCACTTCCCATGACATATATATATATATATATATATATATATATAATTATATATATGAAATTGTTGGCACTCCGTCGCTTATGACGTCGAGGGTTCCAGTTGATCCGATCAACAGAACAGCCTGCTCGTGAAATTAACGTGGCTGAGCACTCCTCAGACACGTGTAATATAAGGAAAGGAAAAATTGCAAGTGTATACAAACTTTAATTCATAATCCAAGTTGAGTGAGGAAGAGAGAATGACAGAGTGAGCACATAAATGTGAAACAAAGTGGGAAAAATAGTACTTGAATAGCAGAGGTAGAGTAATATACTTTATTGATAAAGCTCAAAGACATCACAACAGCTGTTACACAGAGTTTCACATTCTCACTCATCAAATAGTTTTGGCTGAGAATGGAACAAAAATAAGGTTATCTGTATAAATATACAATTACTCAATTGTATATTTATACATATAACCATTCTCAACCAAAACTTTCTAACAAACGGGAATGTGAAACTCTGAGTAACAGTTTTTGTGATGTCTTTGCAGCTTTATTAATAAAGCATGTGTGTGTGTGTGTGTGTGTGTGTGTGTATGTGTGTGGAGGGGTGTTGTGTGTGTGGAGGAGTGTTGTGTGTGTGGAGGGGTGCTGTGTGTGGAGGGGTGTTGTGCGTGTGGAGGGGTGTTGTATGTGTGGAGGGGTGTTGTGTGTGTGTATTCATTTATCTATAACCAAGAGAACCATACTCTCTCCCTCAATGGGGTACCTGTTCATCACAAGGTCATACACCCAGCCGTTGCTTGTCCTCATTTTTAGCTGGTTTGATTGGAGCAATGTGAAATGAAATGATTTGTTCTAGAACAGCATTCATTGTCTCATCTGGAAGTTACATATTGACCTCCTTGGCCACATACTGACCCTCTTGTTACATACTGACCCCCTTGGCTAATGGAAACATTATATTGAGTTAATGTAGTTTTGGCCAAAATGTCCTTTTGATTTTTTCAAAAGAGCTAGATGGATGTCATTCAAAGGACATTTGGCTGCTATTTCTTCCAGGTAGTCATGTTATTTAGCCCCGGATCAACCTTGATTGAATGGTTTTGTAGTCAAAAGCATTATTGTGATGATCACCACTTTAATATGTACCAAGTTTCATTATCCAATAAGCTTACCAACTTAATTTGAGGAAAATTTGGTTGCTATTTTTAGCAGATTAAACAACCACGGAAAGACTCACTTGTTGGCTCATTTCATTGTCTTGACTAAAATTAAAGTGTCACAGTATCTGTCCTCATCAGATCTTAATACTGTGGCTTCTATTTTAATCTAACTTCTGATTAATAGTGAAAATACTGGAGCTTCCGTTAGCTCTATTCTCAGCTGATTTGATATCTACACACATAATCGTGCTTTAGCATCCACTTATCTGAGTTTGCATGGGTCAGGTGGAATACGTTGAGGCAGGTTTTCTACACACAAATGCGTTTCCTGTCACCAACCTTCAGCTGTTTCCAAGCAAGGTAATATTTTCCCC
>NC_068997.1:14490742-14493837 GCF_001194135.2 Octopus bimaculoides
GGGTTGGACGATTTGACTGAGGACTGGCAAACCAGATGGCTGCACCAGGTTCCAATCTGATCTGGCAGAGCTTCTACAGTTGGATGCCCTTCCTAAAGCCAACCACTCCGAGAGTGCAGTGGGTGCTTTTATGTGCCACAAGCATGAGGGCCAGTCAGGTGGTACTAGCAACAGCCACGCTCAAATGGTGTATTTTACATGCTATCTGCGCAGGAGTCAGTCCAGCAGCACTGGCAATGACCTCGCTCAAATGTTTTGTTCACATGCCACCGGCACAAGTGCCAGTAAGGCAACACTGGTAACGATCACGCTCGAATGGTGCTTTTACGTGCCACCGGCACAGAAGCCAGACCGCTGCTCTGGCAATGATTCCGCTCGGATGGTGCTGTTAGCGCTCCACTGGCACAGGTGCCAGTCATCGAATTTGGTTCAGTTATGATTTAATATTAATAATAATAATAATAATAATAATAATAATAATGATGATGAGGATAATAATCCTGTCTATTAAAGGCACAAGGCCTGAAATTTGGAGGTAGGAGGCTAGTCAATTACATCGACCCCAGTGTTTCACTGGTATTTAATTTATCAATCCTGAAAGGATGAGAGGCAAAGTTGACCTCAGTGGAATTTCAACTCAGAATATAGCGACAAGCAAAATACTGCTAACCAGTGTGCTAACAATAATGCCAGCTCGACACCATCATGACAATGATTATAATGATAACAAGAGCACTCAGAGAGTGCATGACCTCGACCATGAGAACACCAACATCTTCTCAACGATTAGCCAGAGATGATTTTTAAAATGAGAATATCTGAAATAAACTCAACTGCTCTCACAAACGAGAATACTAAAAATGAACCTGACTGCTCTCAAAACTTAAGTAAAAAGAACAGGAAAAATAAACCAGAATCCTTGTCCAGTACCAGATCGATCCCAAAATCTAATCAGTTCGTGCCAGTTACGCGCCTAAACATCTCTGCAAGTTTCGTCTGAATCCATCCAGAGGTTCTTGGGATATCTTGTCCAAGGACAAACAAACACCACTGAAAACAATAATAATAAAAATTCTTATTATTATAAGCACAAGGCCTCGAATTTTGGGGGAGTGTTTAGGCAATTACGAAGGCCCTCAATACTTGACACCTTGACTCTTACTGTTTTTTATCAACCCAGAAAGAACGGAAAGCAAAGTTCACTTCAGCAGTATTTGAACTCACAACATGAAGAGTTAAAAGAAATATCACAATGGCATTTTATCCAATGCTCTAATGATTCCACCAAACCTCAGTAATTATTATAACAACAACTATGACAATAATAATAATAATAATAATAATAATAATAATAATAATAATAATAATAATAATAATGATAATAATAATAATGACTATAATGATTATAATGACAACAATGACAACAATAAGGCGAATGATAATCACAGTGGCTTTAATGGTGAAGATGATGATAACGATAATGCTAATAATGAACAATCGTCATAATAAAACAGATCCTACACCAGATTTTGCTTTCTACCAGAGAACTAAATTGTTTTGTTTATAAAGATAACATTTGAACATTCCAGCAGAGATAGCAAGATACTAAGATCAATTTGTTGAGAGTCTTTTGTTTTCTAGAGCAGCGTTAAGAAGATGGTAAACAGAAAAAAGATTCAATAAGAACAGTATAGAAGGGAGGTGGGTTGGTGGTGGTGGTGGTGGTGGTGCTTTATTAGTTTTGTGTATAATTGGGGGAGGAGGAGGAGGAGATGCATTGAAATCCCATTATGGGAAGACTTATGAAATATATCTTGGAATTTGATGAAATTCGTTAAAAAACAAAACAAAACAAAACAAAAAACAAACAAAACATTTGTTTTGTTTTCGATTTTGTTTCACTTTGTGGTTATTGTTCATGAGAATGTCTATGTGTGTGTGTGTGTGTTTGTGTGTTTGTATTTCTTTTTGTGTGCGTTTACGTGTGATTGAGTTTCTGTTTTGCTGTGTGATTTCGTTTGCGTGTTTGTGATTGGTTTTACTGTCCGTGTCAGCATACGTTTTTGTGTGCATGCAAATGTGAGTATATGCACGTGTTTTGTATGCATGTGTATGTGTACATTTTTCTGCATATGTGGAAGCATGTTTTTGTGCGTGCATGCATGTGTTTGTGTGTAAAGAGCAAATGCTTGTGCACTTGTGTGAGTGTGAATGTGTGTTTGTGTGCACACATATATGTGCATACACGACTCCTTATTTATGTGTATCTTTATATGTAAAACGTATTTGCATATATATGTGTGTGTATGTGCATGTGTGCATGTATATGTGCATATGTGTGCATAAAGTTTGGTGATTATGGTGAAATTCAGCTAAAGATGTATATAGTGTGTGTAAAGGGGTCAGAAGACAATGCAACCATATATATATTAAGTGTTTGTATATATATATATATATATATATATATATACGCACATATATACACACAAACACATATATATATATCGGTGTGTCTGTATATGTGAGTGTGTGTATATATATATATATAAACATATATATACACACACACATATACACATACACACATATAGAAATATATATGAATATACATGTGTGCATGTGTGTGTGAGTGTGTGCATGTGGTGTAATGCTGCAGTGTGTATACCACATGTGTGTGTGTGTGGCTTGTTTGTATATGTATGCTGCGTACGTGTGAAAGTATGGAACATTCCCTATTGAGCAGAAACAATAAAGGCAGATGCAAAACAACGAAGAGAAACTATTATTTCATCATTTCCTCCTTAATATTCTAAGACATACACTATTGTTGGATTTTTCGGAGATGTACAGTTTACATGTGCGTGTGTGTGTATGTGTGTGTGTGAGAGAGAGAGAATGAGAGAGAGAGAGACATAGAGAATCTATGTATATGATGTAATCTGTTTAATGATGATGATGATGATGTGTAGCTGTGTGCAGTATTACGTGTTTCTAATTGTGATATAGCTACATATGTATATAGTATTTCTCTGTTTACCAGTGTCTGTATGTGCATGCATATAAATGTATATATATATATATATATATATATATAT
>NC_068997.1:14495666-14496538 GCF_001194135.2 Octopus bimaculoides
TATATATATATATATATATATATATATATATATATGTATGTATGTATGTATGTGTATATGTGTGTGTATATGTGTGCACATGTACATATATAATATATATATACTTATATATACATATATATAACTGTATGGGAATATGTACATGTATATATGTGTGTGTGTTTGTGCATATATATACGTACATACACAAGGTGAATATGTAAAACACACAGATATACATACATACACGCACATAATATAAGTCTGGAGGTGCAAATCGGCATGCATAGTTAAGTACTTCATTTTGCACACACTCTGAAACAGACACATTCACCAACAATAATCACAAAACATCTAAATAGCTTTGCCAGATTATATTCCAAAATTGGAACAATGCAGAGAATATATTGTTCCAGGAACTTTTTTGTACTGTACCTCAAAAGTTTCCTTTAGACTGAAGATTTTCAGGTCAACGACCACAGCACAAAGTTGATACCAAATCTGCGAAACATTGCATATTTTGCATTGAGGATGGCATGGCTGAGGAATGAAGAGATCTGCTTCACATGCATATGTGAGACTGTATACTCCTATTATGCTACATCTTGGATAATTTTCAACAAATGTTGAAAACGAACTTTTTTTTTTAACAAAAAAAGAAACAAATAGAAAAACGAGACAGGCAACATAAAGAACATTCCCTTCATCAGTTGTCCCCAGTTTTATCTACTCTGTGTTTCAAAGGTAGGGACAAGACGCAAGTTCATTAAAACAGTCCTTCCCACAAAGCAAATTCAATAAAATTTGGAATTCTTTCCGGAGGGTGAAAGTGCTTGCAATAGCAGGACAGTGAAAACAAAATAGTATATATATATATATATATATATATATCA
>NC_068997.1:14496624-14497009 GCF_001194135.2 Octopus bimaculoides
ACACACACACACATATATATATATATATAGGCAAATGGTAATTAAAAGCAATTATAAAAACAGCAAAAGCAGCAAAAGTCAAAAGGACGAACACAGTGAATGTATTAGGTTGACACTCAGAGCAAGTTCAATGTGGAAAAAACAAAGGAGTAAGATGTTTTGAGCATGGCTCTTCATCAGAAAGAGGAAAAGTCTGAAGAGAAGGAAGAGAATAGTCTGCAGGAAACACTTGTTTAGTTACATGGCTGAAGTGAGTGAATGTGAAGAGAGAGAGAAAAAAAAGTTTCTCTCTCTCTCTCTCTTTCTCCATATACATATATCATCATCATCATCATATATGTATGTATATATATATATATATATATATATATATATATATATATAT
>NC_068997.1:14497162-14498430 GCF_001194135.2 Octopus bimaculoides
TGTGTGTGTGTGTGTGTGTGTGTGTGTGTGTGTGTGTGTGTGTGTGTGTGTGTGTGTGTGTGTGTGTGTGTACATGTACACACATATCATCAATGAAATCTTGAAGATATGTTTCCATCAATATAACAGCATGATTGAGCTTTTATTAAATTTCTGTTAATTAAACATACTCTGTAATTTATTAATATGCACACTAACAATTTTCTCTAAGCTGCTCTTGTTTCTCAATGTCTCCAGCTAGAATTTGAAACAGACACACACACAAAAAAAAAAATAATAAAAGAATAAGCTAAAAATGTAAATACATGCAAAAGAGAAAACAAAAGAGACTAAAGCTGAATGTCAATCATGAAAGTAAATTTCTCATAACCCAGACATTTGTTCTTGGAGAGGAAATCAATTCCTTCGTAATAATTAAAAATATAAAGAAAAAAATCATAAATCTAATCCACAAACATGAACAAAAGAAACAAATGCATAGAAAAAGTAAAGACAAAAAATAATCAGATATAAGCAAATTTAATTGTAATTGAGATGTTCTTCTGACTTTTGTACTTACCTACAATTGAAACTGCTCAATAGTTCTTATATAATATATTACAAATTTACATTTAACTTGAAAATATCTCCTTTCAATTCAAGTATGTTGTTTTTACTTTCAAGTGGTGGGAGACATTTTCACATGGCAGCCATATTGGACATTTTTGAGCATTGTGGGATACATTGAAGAGACAAAAAAGGAGGAAGAAGTGTAGAGTGAAGGTAAGTCAAATGAGAGAGAGAGAGACTCTAGACTGAGTGATTCTAGAGAGAAGAGCTGCAAGAAAGAGAGAGAGAGAGAGAGAGAGAAAGAGAAACAAGTGAGAGAGATGAAATACCAAAGAGAAACAAGAAACAGAGAGTTAAGAGAGATTTAAGAAAGAGTCAAAATTCAAGAAGTCCAAACCAATGATGCATAAATTTGACTTCTGTTTATTTCCCACATAAAATTATTTAAATCTGACCAAATTGTTATGGCCTCTGCTAAGAAGAGTTTTGTATATAATGACAATATACTTTTGTTCTTACCGAACTACCTAACTCTCTAACTTTTACAGAAGTAGTCTCATTTTATTTTTAGTTTATATGTATCTATATAATTTAATCATCTTTTCTATGCAGTCATTTTATATATATATAAATGAATATAAATATATTAAATTAGTAATTATATATATCTATAAATAAATGAATAAATATATATATATATATATATATATATATATATA
>NC_068997.1:14498527-14502758 GCF_001194135.2 Octopus bimaculoides
ATATATATATATATATATATATATATATATATATATATATATATTATATATATATATATACATACATACATATATATATACACCCATAGTTTCCCCCTCTCTCTTTCTCCTCCCCCACACACACATGCACACACAGAGTCACTTCTGAACAGAGAAGTCAGGTCAAAACGCCATATCTCTAAAGATTTCCTGAAGAAGAGGTCCTAACCCCAAAATATTAAAATGCAAGCTAAAAGTACAATTCCTGATCTTGTATTATTTCTTATAACTTGCCTTGTTTAACGTTAAAAAACAACAACTAAAAACATCTATCAATCAATCAATAAATATATCCATAATCCAAATAAGACAGAGAAAGTGTTTTCTGCTCATCTTTAATGATCAGTTACAATTGTTTCAGTACCAATTCTGTTTTTAATACCACTGCATGTAAAATTCCCATGTGAAATGTTACATAATATTTGCTCTTTTAAACATGAGAGTAGAACTTCGTCGGACTTGCATCAAAACGTGCACTCTTGTATATATTTATTGCAGCTGGCACATCATATCTTGTACGTTTTATATGTTGCCTGATGATTAGGAATGTGAAATTCAAATGACTAGATGAGAGTTACTATAAACGACACTCAATCATTTTGAACTTCTCAACATACAGTACACACATACATACAAACATACGTACATACATACATACATACATACATACATACATAATATGGTGGCAGCCATAGCCACTCATAATAAGAAGAACTGGTGGAATGTTCCAATGAAGACTTCAATAAAATGTAAGCACAATAGACCTGATATAATGACCTGGGATAGAGGAGAGAAACTGTGTACAGTTGTGGAAATTAGCTGCCCAGCAGATGTTAACATTAAGCTAAAGATCAGTGAAAAAGAGAATACCTACACCGAAGTATAGAGACATCTGCAGTTATTCTATCCAGATTATAAGTTCAGGTGTATACCTGTAATTATTGGGGCCCTGGGATATGTAACACACTGCCTAAATACCAATCTTGAGAAATTAGGCTTCTCAAAACCAGAAAGGAGAAAGCTAATTTGAATACTACAGATCCAATCCATCACTGGAACTGTAAAAATCTGTAAAACTTTCCAGAAGTTTATCATTTAAATATATATGAGCATGTTGAGATATGCAATTATATGCATGAGAATACATACATAAAGCAAAACATACAAATATCCACATATACATACATACAAACATGTGCGCGCACACACACACACACACACACACACACACACACATTCACACACACAAAATAGTTCATGGTTAAGGTCTTAAAAACTATGAGGAAGAGTTTCAATGTTGATGCATCTTCTTGAAGGTAACATACCTTTCAGAAAAATCTATCAGCACACTGAAAGACATGTGAACAGTAATATATATATATATATATATATATATATATATATATATATCATAAATGCACAGACACACAGACATTGACAAACAATGGAAGAAGTTGACTCAAAAGTAAGCATAGCCATTGTTTGTTAATGGGTTGCATACTGAAGATCATATTTTTAGCCCAGCTAATGATCTGCAAGTTTTGTCACAGCCAATACACAAATGTCTCTTCTCAGTTAAAGGCAATGCAGAATCATGATGATTGTTATTATCATTTCAAGCCACCAATAGAAAGACATTTGTTGCTTCTGATGGTAACAAACCATTAGTAACTTGTATTTGTTTTATGTAATTTTGTATGACTAACAAGACTAGCCTTAGAAATAAAAACTCAGTAACGAATTGTACAAGATGAATATTTGAAGAGATTTTATAATTTTGGGGCTTTTTCTTTCCTTGCCACATGTGTCAATTTTGCATGATTAACGCATTCTGTTCAAAATACCTGGGTACATAAAGTGTATTTTTCTGCATGGTACCAAACTTTACCCTTTTCAGAACAGATTTAGGCAGTCATTTTATCATAGATTTTGAGGGTACCTTTTCACAGAATATCATTTTATACAGATTAGGTTAATCTGAATTCTTTAATCTTCCTTATTATATGACCTACCTGTCTTAGTTTGCTACAATATAAGAAAGCTTTTATACTGACAGCATTTTCTAAATCCAGAAACTCTACATTGCACCTGTAGTCTCTCCAAGATATATGCAAATTTAGTCAAAGAAACAGGTGTTAAAAAATTTTTATAATTGCTTACAATGTTTTAAATATAAGGTCTATGTTGTACAGTAATACGAAAACAAACAAGATTCACATCTTAAAAGTAGGTGTTTTTGTGACATTTTTTAATATATCATTGACACTATAATGGAGTTAGTAATTTTACAAAAAATATTGGTGGCTTCTAAATACTATCTGCAATTTCTTTATATATATATATATATATATATATATATATCTTTTGCTTGTTTCAGTCATTTTAGCATGGTCATGCTGGAGCATGTTTATTTCACATGAATTTAGAAACTGAGAAAATGTGAAATAATTTGCTTTTAGCATTTATACAGCATCGTTTAACATCCATGTTCCATGCTAGCATGAGGGGAATAGTTTGACAGGATTCAATACCCAAGGACTGCATCGTGCACCAGTGTATATATTACGGAGATGTACTTGCATAGTAAGTGACCTGATGTGAGATCGTGTGCTGGAACGAAAACAATTGCAGCATGGAAGGTGTTTATAAGCCATTTAAAAACGCACAAAAACCATTAGATTCACTTCAGCATTTAAATTTAATTTGCCAAAATATTTTCATTGCTTTGAGATCGCGACCTGTTCACTGACAAAATTCCGTGCTCCTTGTCTTTACATCATGTGACAGTTGTGAACAAGCATCACCGTTATGGGTCAGACAGAATTAGTTGAGGCAGATTTTCTATGGATGAATGCTCTTCCTGTCACCAACCCTCACTTGTTTCCAAGCAAAGTAATCTTTCCCTGTTGGCCAGATATGTTTCCATAGAAAATCAGGCATGAAGGACACCATGTGAATGAATGTGATGCTTGTTTAAAACTTCTACATGGTGTGAAGACCAGGAGGCAGTAACACACAAATGCACACATGTGAAAGGCTTCTTTCAGTTTCCGTCTTCGAAATCCATGCACAAGGTCTTGGTTTGCCCAGAAGCTGTAATAGAAGATACTTTCCCTTAACAAGAAGGGCTATTTTTCACACACACACAGACACTCACACACATGCATATATAAACATACACATACACACATGATGTATATAGTCATATAAAGGTTAAAGTTTCTATTTAAAGAACAAACAGAAAGTATTAAAGTAAAATTATTTGAAATGTGTTTTAGCTGATTCAGCCGCCATTTGAAAATGGGTCAACAGGCAGTTGGAATCGAAAGAACTGCAGAATATTAGTATCACTAACACATTTATGGAAGTAGAAACTGTCTCAGAGGCTGAACAACATGATAATAGATGAAAAAAAGAAAATGGTTGGAGTAACAACATCATAAAGATTGGTATAAATATAGCAATAATAATAATAATAATAATGATGATGATAATAAAAATAATAATATTGATATGTATGATGATAAATGATAAAGATTACAGAAAAACGGTAAAAAGAAAAGTTAGCTTCAAGCAGAAAGAAGAAATGAAAGCAAAAACGAAAAGAAAGTGAAAATTTGTAATTGTCCACATGTATTAATTATCATGTGATTTTGTGTGGTGTAGATAGACCCCAGTAACAATAATATTAAAGAGATCTATCACAGCAACAGGCTAAAACAGGAATAAAATCTCCACACACTACCTTTACCTTCCAAATTGGTGTTTATCTCAAGAAACCGTAACAGTTTTTGTTTTACCCTAGTTTTTTCTAATACACTTCTACACTTTTTATTTCTTCTTTTTTTTTTGTTTTGTTCTGTTACTCTAGATTCATTTACACTCTTATGCAATACAAGACACACCCAAATATACCCAGAATTCCTTGCAAAAATACTCACAGATGCTATTGCTGGTGGTGCTGCTGCTGCCAGACTGGCATGCAGGAAAGCAGCCAGCCTCAAAGTGGAAATGAGCTATGCCATACATAAATACATACATACATATACACACACACACACACACACATATATATATATATATATATATATATATATACATATGTACTGTCCCTATACCCTCTCACTCAGATTTAACAGCAGCATGGTTTAACTGACTTAACTAACTACTAACTAGCTATGTATATACATAC
>NC_068997.1:14506385-14507848 GCF_001194135.2 Octopus bimaculoides
TATATATATATATATATATGTGTGTATATACATATACATACATATATATATATGATTTTAACTGAAGTAAGAGAAATCAACTTCATGCTAATCTTGTGATCATATGAGCAATACTGTAAACACTTAGTCATGCACTTTCACATTTACATACGCACACACACACACACACACACACACATGCACGCACGCACACTCACATACACACACACAGATAAACACATAAACACATAGAGAGAGAATGAGTGAGTGAGATGCACTAACACTCAGCTGCTACTCATTTTAATTGAGTTTACTGGATTAATGTGGAATGAAGTGTCATGTTCAAGGAAGTAAATACACTGCCCTGTCCAGGATTTGAACCCACAACCCTATGCTCATGATACCAGTAACCAAACCATCAGACCATAAAACATCAGAATAGAATTTAACTTTATATCAATGAACATATGTATGAAAAGTTGTCATATATGCACAGGCGTGGCTGTGTGGTAAGAAGCTTGCTTCCCAATCACATGGTTCCGGGTTCAGTCCCACTGTGTGCCCCCTTGGGCAAGTGTCTTCTGCTATTGCCTCAAGCCGATCAAAGCCTTGTGAGTGGATTTGGTAGACAGAAACTGAAAGAAGCCTGTCGTATATATATAGACATATTATATGCGTGTGTGTGTGTGTGTGTTTATGTGCTCGTGTTTGTCCTCCCAACATCGTTTAACAACTGATGCTGGTGTGCTTTCGTCCTCATAACTTAGCGGTTCAGCAAAAGATACTGATAGAATAAGTACTAGGCTGACAAAGAATAAGTCCTGGGGTCGATTTCGTTGACTAAAAGGTGGTGCTCCAGCATGGCCACAGTCAAGTGGCTGAAACAAATAAAAGAATCAAAGAATATCACAGCTGAAATTTAAAAAGAGAAATAAAAGACAACAGTCTTTACTCAACAAGCAGCAGCCAGAAGATGGTCTAAGATTTGCAGAAGGTATTGACAGGAATACAAAGCAATTCTAAAGGCAAAATTTTTGTTAACGTGATATTATTAATAATAATTATTACACAATGGACAGAATAAATGATGGCAATGGTTGATTTAGATGTAAGTGTATAGGTGAGTAGGTAGACACACAGACACACTTGCAGATGTATACACAGCTAGACAGAAAGAAAGAAAGAAAGAAAGAAAGAAAGGTAGATAGATAGATAGATAGATAGATAGATAGACAGACAGACAGACAGACAGACTGATAGATAGATAAATAGATAGGCAGACAGACAGACAGACAGACAGACAGATAGACAGATAGATAGATATCTTTTTATTATAGCCACACAGTGCTAAATACAGAAAATGGACAAATTACAATGTAGAGCTTTTCTTTGGGGGGAAAGGGGAGGGGGATAATTTTGATCAAAAGGGATCGCGGAAAAAAAGGGGGGATTTCGATCAAAAGGGATCACGGGGAAAAAAAAAA
>NC_068997.1:14508044-14514576 GCF_001194135.2 Octopus bimaculoides
GGTCACCTCAGGCTTCTTTTTTTAAAGGTACATGAAAGTAAGTACCTTCTCTCTTTTTGTCTCTTTTTGTTACAAGTCTATTCTTAAAATGGTGTCGTCTTTCATTCTTACCATTCTTGCCACATTTACCCATTTTTTATTGAAACTTTCATTCGACAACACCTTCCTCTCTATCCTCATCCTCCTTTTCAAGTGGTATAGATAGATAGATAGATAGATAGATAGATAGATAGATAGATAGATAGACAGACAGACAGACAGACAGACAGACAGATAGATAGATAGATAGATAGATAGATAGATAGATAGATAGATAGATATAGACAAATTGACAGATATATAAATAGACAGAGAGATCAGCAGATAGATACATAGATACACAAATAGACAACCACAAATATCAAGAGAGAAAGAGAGAGAAGTAAAGTGATGAACAGGCTGCTATAAAGAGGTTGATAGAAGGATAGTTAGGCAGGTAAATGGATTGATAGTTGGATAGGGATAAACAGTTGAAAGTGCTAATAGATGGGTAGACAGGTAAGTTGATTGGCAGTCAGATATGTAGGTAAGTACATAAGGAGGTATGTATTTATGTTGACAATTAGGTAGAAAGTCTTTGTGAGATAAAAAAGAGACAATAATTTCATTATCGAAGCTTTTTGCCTGGCATACTCAGTGAAGCATGGTTAGAACTCATTACTCTTTTCCAGAATCTCTAAGAGTGGTGGTGAGCATAAGAGAGGTGAACAGTGGACTGGAGTCCTTGTTCAATAATTGCAGCAGAGTGGACTCTACAAATTTTGAATAATTTTACCATGACCTCCGTGCAGCTCCAAGAAATAAGATCTGTGACTGTAAGTGAACTTCAACTGCTTAAGTTTTCCCAGTTGTCTCTCCATGAGAAAGTTACAGTCAAGAAAATAGGCCGTTCAACACCTGACATTAAAATATCTCAGCCAGGAATAAGCAACAACAAGAGGTATATTCGAATGGTGCTGACAGAAAATTTGGCTCTGCAGCTGTCAAATGAAAAATGCATTTACATTATTTACATTATTTACATTTGACGGATATTTGTCCTCATCTTGTTTGTTGTTAATACAACCTTCTCCAAGTATGTAGCACGAACATAATATCCTCACCTATTGGCTTACAAACAAGTAGCCAGTTATGGTCAGATCAGAGAGGTGCACACCTGATGCACAGACAACAAGTCCTTTAAGCAGACAAACTTTCCTTGGTTGCAGCTTAGCCTTGTATTAAAGGAATATTCGACTGCAACGAACAGAGCATTATTCGTGCCTCTTATGCAAAGCTAATCTTTTCTGTTTTTAATGAAACTCTGGGCCGTATTTGCTTCTAGCATATTGCAATACATGACTGACAAGCCATTATGTAACCATATAAATATTGAGCAATTTTCTTGCAAGAATAAATATTTCATCAACATTTGAAAATCGATTTTAAAATGGTCACACTGTCAAAGAAAGATCGATTTAATACCAATAAAGACCCTACTAATCAGCCCGACTTGTGTACCAAAATTATTAACACATAATGCGTATGTCAGACTCATTAGTAAGAATTTTTTTAAAGCTTTAAATCATTTTTTAAGTTCAACACCGTACTTCAATAATCCTTATGTCACATTGCTTAATAACCAGACAGT
This sequence comes from Octopus bimaculoides, assembly GCF_001194135.2. Taxonomy (NCBI): domain Eukaryota; kingdom Metazoa; phylum Mollusca; class Cephalopoda; order Octopoda; family Octopodidae; genus Octopus; species Octopus bimaculoides. The sequence continues at coordinate 14,509,714 of NC_068997.1, forward strand.
TACTGAACATGAACGCTTTAACTTAAATTGGCTATCATAGTTTTCAGTAAATTAAATGGAAAAAGATATATGAAAGGTTACAGGTTAACAGTTGGCACTCATAAATTTCTAAGTAAAAAGCTGAGAACAATAGGTAAAGGAACTGATGTAAAAATGTAGATTTTGTTTCAAATCTTGGCTTAGAATCCAGGAAGCTATTCATTGCAAACTCATAAATAAAAAGTTATAGTTATACATATATAAAAACATGAATAATTTCGAATACTCACTACTGCATATATATATATATTTATTTATTTTTTTTTTTTTCTCGGTGTATAACATTGAGGGTAAGAGGGGAGACCGTTTCAATTTCAACTTCCTTTTATTGCAATTAAATTTGCATTCACGAAAAAAAATATGTTAAAAATAAATAATCTTGTCCTTGATAATTGTTACATAATTCTGATATTATCCCAGAATTGATGGGAATAATATGTATAATATAGAATTCACTAAGAGTTGACAGAAGTCAAAACAAAAATGAAGAATTAAACAACTAAAAAAACAGCACCTACAGAAATGATTAATATTAAAATTGCTTTATAAATAATGACAAAACTTTCCTGAGAAAACCAAGAATCTTTCTTGCTAGTATCTTAAACTAAGTCAAATGTAATTTAAGAAGCAAAAATGCATATATCAACATAAAACTTATTACATAGTGAATCCATTATTTTTTCCTATTTCAAAATGGCCGATGAATGTCACATATTTTTCATACTGTCAATGGTTATAAATCAAGAGCAGCATTTGTTCAGTTAGGAACTTTACCTAGGGCTGTAGAGCTGGATTAGTAAAATATATAAAGGATGTGCAGTGACAGAAGATCTTGGTATTTTTATCATTAATATGAAGCAAGAGAGGGAATTTCACTGTTTCAAAATGGTGATAAAGATTTTGTATGAAAATGATAAAATTTTAAAATATTGGTAGGGAATTGGTTTCCGTCAACTTACAGAATTTTAAAAAATGTTTTCTGTTAACTTTAAAGTAATTTATAAAACATTTTTCATTACCATATTCCTAAACAAAGATTTAATTTATGATTATTTCCAACTTAGTTGTATAATTAAAAGATAGTGAGATAGAGCTTACTTACACTATGATGTTCAGTTCACAAAATGAATGCCAGAGTTGTAAATAAATCTGAATTCACAGCCAATAAGAAAATAAGAAAAAAACAACAGAAAGGAAAGGAAGACTTATTAGACAAAGCGTACTTTTCATTGTCTTATGCAAATCTTTTGGGCACCAGACTCAAGTAATGGTCATCAGGAGTTTAAGATGACCAAGGTCAGTGGCACAGTCCACCTTTCACCTTCAAGATATTCAGTTCTTTTTTGTTCAATTCATTCAGCACCCACTTCACTGGTCTTCTTTACCTTAAATAATATATCTCGAGTTTTATTATTTTGCCAAGATGAAGTGAAAGGACTTCAACTTCTGTTTCGTCAGTCAGGTCATTGAAGATCTTTTGCTATCCTCATTTAGGTCATTTTCCATTTTTCAATTGAGAAAAGAAGACTTCTTTGGAATTTGGATATTAAACATTTGGATGAGATGACCCACCCATCTGAGATAGTTTTTGATCACAATTACTCGTTTTGGCTTCACAGAGAATACGGATGGTCGTTCCTAACTGATCTTGAATATGTTTTACAGACATCAATAAGAAAAAAATGTTCAGTTTTTCAGATGACAAAGCTAAGAGTTCAGACAACTGTGGACAATTTTTGCATCATCTCAAAGATCTTCATTCTTGAAGATATGCTTCAGTAAGTGCTCAAAGATTGTTCCAGAACAATGAAGTTTGTATTGGATCTCATTAGTGATATCAGCTTAAAATATATTACTTCCGAGAAACAAGGTCACAAGGTCACAAAATGACTTAGGTGCCAACGTCTGGGGTATGATTGTTTCCAGAAGCCTCTCAATTGGTTCTGCCCCTAAAATAGCATGAGTGATGACCAGATTAATGCTAAATAAAGTGCATTTAATGCTAAATAAAGTTCCATTTTTGTTGTATTTTCTGAATTACGTATTTTTTCAAGTGATTCCTTTGCAGGTCTTGTGGTTTCGTCCAGCCTTCATCTTTAAAAAAAGATAACATTGTTTATTCTGGGTGTGACAGCATATCACCAAAATCCATATTTGGAGTATGCACACCAATAATTGTCATATATTGATCTTTTGCAAGTTGAAGCTGAATCACAATTTCTTGTTTGTTGGTACTGATTGGGATTTCTGATAAGTTCAAAAGACGATGATTCTATCCATTAATATAAGGTAGCATGTTAGAAGAATGCTTAGTAGCATTTCTTAAAGTTCTGTGTACAAATCCCATCATCGCCGATTTTGCCTTTCATTGTTTCATGATCAATAAACTAAGAACCCGTTGAGCACTTGCACCGATGTTATCTACTAACCCCTCTCTTTGAAATTGCTGTCTTTGTGCCAATACAACATTTTAAACCATTATTATCTATTAATTAATACGTGAGAGTATTAGTTCGTTTGCTTCTACAGTTTTTTCTTAGTTTCTTTTTTTTATTTTCATTTTCATTTTCATACTGTCTCCATTGTCCTGGGCCCTTGTGGCCAATAAAAGAAATCCTTACAATTTCTCACTATTCCACTTGCACCACTGCCAGCTGTACTACTACTACTACTACTACTACTACTACTACTACTACTACTACCAGCAGCAGCAGCAGCAGCAGCCGCAGCACCTCTGCTGTCGCCAAACCAACCTTCTGTCCACCACCAACCGTAGACAGTAAAGCGGTATATGTGACACAGACCATCAAGGCTGAAATGTTAATGAATGAACGAACGAACGTATGAATGAACAGGAAGATGGAGAGAGAGAGAGAGGAAAAGGAAGAGAAAGACAAAGAGAAAGAAGGGAAAGAATGAAATAAAGGAAGAGTCAATAATTGAAATGAGGTGACTAAAGGTTAATAAGTACGGTGACAACTGGTGACAACAAATGCGATGAGACATATTTCGGTTTGGAAGTGAGAAAAGAGGAGGCTTTTATTAAAAGTCGATGTGATATTTCGTAATTAGAGTGGTACCAAAATGTCGGACATCTGAAAGTTGCAGCAGCTAACACCTTCAACAATTGGAGTAACATTTAATACATCATGAAACGACAGAAGTAACTAATTGATACAGCAAATGACAGTAACAACCAATAAAGGACGCCAAGAGTTTAGCAAACACTCTCTCTCTGTCTTTATCTCTCTCCCCCTCTCTCTCCCTCTCTCTCTTTCTCTTTTGCCATCACAAAGTTAGTTGCTCCGTCAGACTAAATTCATTAGCATTATATTATAGTCCTCATGTGAATGAATTCGACTCTAGTTGTTGTTTTGTATCTATGAAATAAATGACATACCAGTCATAAAATCGTGGTCACCTCTCCTCTATAGATTTGTTGTATTGAATCAATGTAATAACAACAACAAAAAACAAAATAGTCATCACACAAAATGCTTGTTTTAAGTAGGTTGGAAGGAACTGGAAGACGGCACTTATTATTCTTTGGAGACAGTAGAGTGATCCAAGAAGTTTTATATGTATTGTTGGTGGAGGGAGCACTAAATTGCCTTTGGTAGATTGACCTACAACTGGGGACTTTATTTATTTTCCTAAATTTTGTTTTTATCACTGTTATATCCTTGTTATCTGTTTCTTTTTTTGACTGATATAAATCCATCATGGTGTGTATTGTATTTCATCTTTTGATATTGTCTTCAAAATATTTGGTTCTTGTGACAAATAAAAGAAATTATTATTATTATCATTATTATTATTATTATTATTATTATTATTATTATTATGGTAAGGCAGCAAGCAGGCAGAATCATTAGCAGACTGGGTAAGATGCTTAGCAGCCTTTCATCCATCTTTACATTTCTGAGTTCAAATTCTGCCAGAATCGACTTTGCATTTCATCATTTTGAGGCCGATAAATTAAGTACCAGTGAAACACTGGGGTTGATTTCATTGACTAGTCTCATCTTACCAAATTTTAGGCCTTGTGCCTATAGTAGAAAAGATTATTATTATCATTATTATCATTTCTTTCTCCTTATCACAGGTTTTGTTGGAGCATACATAGTGGGCTTACTACCTGCAGCCTATGGTACCAGGCAATCTGTTCTTTTGCACTATTTAATATTTTCCTGATTATTCTGACCGTACCAAGGAGGCAAACGTTTTGTAACAGTTCTACTAGGCACTCTATTCCAATTTCTTTTATATTCTCCTTGAAGCTTTCTGTTATTGTCCCCAAGGACCCAACAATGACTGGCATTATCTTCACCTTCTTCATTTTCCATAGCCAGGCTATTTCATACTTAAGAGGGCTGTATCTATCTATCTATCTATCTATCTATCTATCTATCTATCTATCTATCTATCTATCTATCTATCTATCTATCTATCTATCTATCTACCTACCTACCTATCTATCTATCTATCTACGACCTGTCTGAGATGCCGGCAGAGCGACGAAACCATTCTGCACGCACTCGTACAGTGTCCCACCATTTCCGAGCTGTGGGCTTACGTCGAACAACTGCTATCGCGTGTGGGACGAGTCGGTCTATCAGCCGAGTCTATCGTGAATATTGTTGCGCCTCCTTCCTTTAAACGGGAAGGAAGAGCCATTTTCATCGTACTTGTGGCTATGGCGAAAGAATGTGTATGGTGGACGCGTCTGAAAGGTCTAGAGACAAAGACTTTCCTCTCTGGGCAATCTCTCATCAACTTCTTCAAGTATCACCTGAAGAGGAAGGTGAGAGTAGAAAGGGAAGT
>NC_068997.1:14514880-14518125 GCF_001194135.2 Octopus bimaculoides
AACTCCCCCTTTTTCCCTTCCTACGATCCCTTTTGATTGACACCACCACTTTTTTTTTTTTCCTTCCTTCCCCCTCCCAAAAAGAAAAGCTCTACATTGTATTTGTCCCATCTTCGTTGAGCCCTGTGTGGCTAATAAAAGAAATGTATCTATCTATCTATCTGCCTACCTATCGATTTGTTTCTGTATATGTCCACCATGATAACCAATTTTGAAGTGTTTATCCCCCTAACTTAGTGGTTCGGCAAAGGAGTCTGATCGAATAAGTACTAGACCTACGAAGAATAAGTTTTGGGGTTGATTTCTTTCGCTAAAAAAACCCTTTAAGGCGATGCTCCAACATGGCTGCAATCAAAAGACTGAAACACGTGAAAGAATAAAAGAATAAAAGAATGGTATATATTAATTTTAAACATTTTAACTGATAAGGGAGACAACTTTTGTAATGTTTCTATCTTATTAGCTCTACTCAACAATGCATAGATTTAACTGTCCATGCCAAAGCAAATTTACAAAATTGAACATGTATAATTCATAATATATTATAATATTAAAAAAATATTATTACTGAATTAGTTACTCAGTAGGCACTGAACAAGTTAATTAGATACCCAGTTGTATGACTTAATTAATTGTATGGTTCTTTTGTTCATAAGTATATCTATCTGTTTGTATATCTATCTACTCTCTGTCTACACACATACATACATACATACATACATACATACATACATATATAAACACAAATATGAACACAGGTGCATTGATATACATATATATATATATATGTAAATATATATATATACATACATGTATAAACACATGTATGCACACATATACACACACCCACATATTATTTATGCATAAATACATACACACATACCATCATATACATACGTACATCCATCCATAATTGCATAACTTCATCCATATATCTAGAAATCTAGAGTACTACAAACACAAACACACACGCATACACATACACACACACAACCCCAACCCTCCGACACACACAAACGTATTCACATATAAACACACACAAACACACTCCATTCTACAAACATACATGATATTTCGTACGATATGCCTATAATACACACACAGATTCATCCAAGGCTGCGCAAACACTCACTTACATCTTCAGCCTCATACACACAACACATACAGTCAACACATATTCATACACTTACATTTACACACACACACACACACACACACACGTACTGCAAGTGTGAGGCATACGTATCATAAATGTAGATACTGTGCTTTTTTTTTTTTTTTTTCCCATTCGGTTGTTACTTAAGGTTATTTCTCCGCAGAAAATTAATAATTAAAACTTTCCAAGTTATGATGAATGCGGGATTACATTTGTCTCTGCCTTTTGTTTTTGCTTAGTTTTTGTTATTATTTGTTTTCAACATCATCATCACCATCATCATCATCATCATCATCATCATCATCATCATCATCATCATCATTATCATTATCATTATCATTATCGTCGTTCTTGAAACTAAAAACAACCAGTTTTCAAATTACTTACTCGGGCAGATGTGGAAATATGATTGTGTGTGTGTGCATGTGCGTGTGTGTTTTGGGCGTGTGTGTGTTGTGCGTGTGTGTGTGTGTGTGTGTGTGTGTGTATGTAAGTTTGTGTGTGAATGTGAAACGGTTTGTATGTATACATTCATGCTTGCATGTATGTAAACTCATGTATGCTTACATACATACATACATGCATATATATATATATATATATATATATATATATATATATATATATATATATATATATATATATATATACATTCATAAATATATAGACACATACATGGATATATATATATATATATACATGCATATATATATATAGATACATACATGCATATATACATACATGCATATATATATATATGTGTATGTATGTATGTATGTATGTATGTGTGTATGTATGTATGTATATATAATACACACTCATGCACACCTATATTCGCTATTAGGGATTGTGTGTTTGTATTTTTGTGTTTTAATCTCATATTATATTCATGTATATCTATGTGTATACACACACATTCACAAACACATAATGTATATATATATATATATATATATATATATATATATATATATATATATATATATATATATACATTTATATATACATGCTTTGTTCCTATTATGTTCAATTCTAACTATATTTCTATGTATTAATTTATCATCATTACAATCATAGTCATCATTATTTTGTTCTTCAAGACTTAATATTTGGGTTTGATTTGTATTATTCACAGCTTGGCAAGAATTATCAACATGCCAGGAAAAATGCTTAATGGAATTTTATCCATCATTACAATCTGGGATTGACTTTGATTTTCGTTCGCTGATGAAATAAGTACCGACTGAGTACTGGGATCAATGTAACGGAGTAGTCTCTACCCACCAAATTTCAGGCCTAATACTTATAACACAAAGAATTGGTCAGCACATTGCTACATCACTTGTGTTATCCTTTGGTATTTTTCCATGTGTGTGCACATCTTGAGAACATTTACCACATCTTTTTCCATAGATTCCCTTGGGTTCACCTCAAAATTACTTTTTACTATAAAAATTGAACATTTTAAATACACAGGCATCCCTGTTCCAAATACATATATGCATACATAGATATGGACGGTTTCACTGAGGTCTGGAAAGCCTGAAGTCTGCACCAAGCTCCAGTCTGATCTGGCAAGGTTTCTGCAGCAGGATGCCCTTCTTAACACCAACCACTCCGAGAGACTAGTGGGTGCTTTTTATACACCACTGGCACAGGAGCCAGTCAGGGGTCACTGGCATCGATCATGTTCGGATAGTGCTTTTTACGTGCCATTGGCATGTGAGCCAGTCAGGGGGCTCTGACCACAGCTACGATTTTGGTTTTATTTCACTCAACAGGTCTTCTCAAGCATATCATATCACCCAAAGCATCAAGGGTACTTATAAATGGCCCAGACATGCAATGTATATATATATATATATATATATATATATATATATAAGTCAGTAAATATAGTGGGGTTGTGTTACCCGCACGTGGAGAAATAATAGGAAAATGAAAAAAAGCCAGAATGCTGAACTGGGAGCATAATTTAATAAAGATTTTTTCTAACCGGTTTTCATTGCGATGAAGCAAATTATCAAGAAGAAGGAGAATGAAAATGTTTTTTTACAAAGAAGTACAAAAAAGTACAAAATGAAGAAAA
>NC_068997.1:14518215-14518941 GCF_001194135.2 Octopus bimaculoides
AATAGTAGTTCATGTATAAATTGGTAGGAAAAATAAGGATGCATGAGAGTTGAGAGTTTTGTTAGGTTTAAAAAAAGGGTTAAAAGTTTGTGTTAAGCAGGAAATGTGGTGTCAAAACAGGAAGTGTGTGTAAGGGGAGACAAGTGTTTTTAGTTAGAGTTATGAACTCTTTTTTTCCAAACAGGAAGTTTGTGTCTGTTCATAGAGAAATAAGGTCACTGAGGGGTGTGTGTGTTAAGAAATGGTTGGAATTTCTCTATGAAAAGATTCTCCTTGTTGATTCTTTCTTGTGTGGAGATTCTGTCTTTACATTGATAGAAAGGGAATATAATGAATTTAGGGTTTTTGTTTCTGGTGCAAGAGTATAGACTCCACCACTGGACCCCCCATCGCTCTACATCCATACCACCACTACTATCACCGCTATCATCATCTTCACCTCCACTGCCATCATCATCTTCACCTCCACCGCCATCACCACGATGATTACAACCACCTCCGCCATAACCACCACCACCAACACAACCACCACCACCACTACCATCCCCTCCACAATGCTGACAATTTCAACCACCATCACCAAGCACATCATCAAGACCATCACCACCACCACCATCACTGTCACAATGACGATGACGATGACGATGACAACCACCAACCACTACCTTCTCCACCCCCGCCTCCACAATGCCAACAACTTCAACCACCATCGCTACACCACCACCA
>NC_068997.1:14519797-14520983 GCF_001194135.2 Octopus bimaculoides
ATACATATATATATAAAAATACATATATAGATATACATACATATGTATAAATGTGTGTGTATATATACACATATATATATAAATATATAAAAACATTCATACATATGTGTATATATATATATGTATATATATATGTGTGTACATATATATTTATGCATATGTATACAAATGTGGGTGGCAATGTGTTCTTTATATATGTTTTTAATGTATGCATATGAATTTGTTTTTATATATATATATATATATATATATATATATATACAGGGTGAGAGAAAGAGAAGGAGAGAGAGAGAGAAAGACAAAGGTAGACAGATAGATAGATTGATAGATAGATAAAGGGAGAAAAGGAAAGCCCTATGTTCAAATGAGTGCTTAGTGCATGTATTGAGGACAGTGGATAGCTTTTCCAGTGAGAAAATGAATCTTTGGTACATTGGCAAAGCTTGGTAACTCTAGATTATGTCCAGCTCAAGCAATATGTCCTGTAACTCAACAATCTAAAGCCTTAGGACCAGAACAATGAAGTACCTTAACTTGAATGCAAATAGGATTTCAATTCCGAATTGTGCTACAGAATTACGACTGGAGATGTCTTTTGCAAAGCCATTGAAAATGGAAAATGTCAATGCTAAAAAAGATGATGATGATGATGATAACTATGATGATTATGATGACGACGATGATGATGAAATAGTGCCAAAGATGGAAGTCAGAGGTATGTGGGGATGGGTGTTGTGAGTGGTAAATGGGCTGGGCTGAGTTTCGATGGCAGGCTTGATAGGGTGCTGAGAATGACAACAGATATGACAAATTGTATATACATATAAATATATATATATTTATACACACACATGCATAAATATATTCACACACACACAAATACACACACACACATATACGATGGGCTTCTTTCAGTTTCCATCTACCAAATCCACTCACAAGGCTTTGGTCGGCCCGAGGCTATAGTAGAAGACACTTGCCCAAGGTGCCATGTAGTGGGACTGATCCCGGAACCATGTGGTTGGTAAGCAAGCTACTTAGCACACAGCCGCCACTCCTGTGTGCACACTTCTATATATTTATACTTATATATATATATATCATTATTAATCATAGGGCAGCAAAATAAATTTTAGAAATTTAATTTACCACCAGTGGTCCAGCGAGAATAAAAAATTAGTCAATA
>NC_068997.1:14521485-14523926 GCF_001194135.2 Octopus bimaculoides
TATATATATATATACACATAAAATTATAAATACATGTATGTATATATATATAGACACACATACATGCACACACACATACATACATGCATGCATGCATGCATTCATACATACATACATACATATATTTAAAATTATAATTAATCTTGTCAAGAAATTTCAATAGTAATTTGCAATTCATTCTTGATTTATGAGTGGGTTTGAATAAAACATGTTGTGTCAACAGATCTTTGTGGTAGTGGCTATGGTTTTGGTGGTAGTAGTGGTAGTGGTGTAAGTAGACAGTGTGCGGTGGTGGTATTGGGGATGGTGGTGGTGGTGGTGGTGGTGATGGTGGCAGTAGTAGTGGTAATAGTAGGTGTGATGGTGGTAGTGGGAGTAGAAATTTGTAATTGTAGTAGCAGTAGGAGTAGTAGATGTTGTTGTTGTTTCTGCTGTTGTTGTGGTGGTGGTAGTGGTGGTAGTGGTGGTAAAGGTTTGATGGTTGTGGTGGTGTTGTTGACGTTATTGGTGTGGTGGTTGAGTTGTTGGTGGTATTTTGTTGTTATTAATGGAGATTGTGAAAGCAGTAGTAGTAGTGGTAGTGGTAGTGGTGGTGGTGGTAGTAGTGGTGGCAATGGTGGTGGTGGCAGTGGTGGTGGTGGTGGTGGTGGTTGTGTCGGCAGCAGCAGTAGTGGTAGTGGTGGTGTTGATTGTAATAGTGGTGGTGGTGGCTGTAGCGGTGGTGGCAGCAGCAGCAGCAGTGATCGTAGTAGTAGTAGTAGTAGTAGTTGCAGTTGTAGTTGGATTATGGTTGTAATGAAGGCAGTGATTTCCCTTCTGGCTTGCCCCTAGGTCTCCTGCAATTTGGCTTGGCTTGAAGAATCTGTCTTGCGATCCTTTCCTAAAAGCATTCTAGCTACATGTCCACCATAACCAGAACTGTGACATCCCAATGCAGCAAATTTATCATCATTAATACTATCTTTCAGCAGAAAGACAATCTGCAGACAACATGGATGCATCCTTGGTCCAAATATTGGCACCTCCTGGATTACATTTTTGTAATGTATGATGAGAAATCACATATGGTCCTTCATTTTATCTGCTGTGAACTCAGTCTCCATTACAAACCAAAGCCTACGAGAAAAAGTATTTCAAAATGGCAATTCTTCTGGGCAATTCTTCAGTCAGGGTTTGAGAATCCCTACTTTTGTACAGATTCATCTCAAGTAGTGATTTGGAAACACCTTAAAAACCCATACTGTTATAGTCTTTTGAAGAAGTCTCTTTTCTGCAAAAAGAATGGGTATTAGCTTGATGAAAATGGAAAATTCAGGTCTTGTTAGTTGAGAAGAAATCCACCTGCCAAATGCACTTTGGAAAGAAAGCACACTTTGGCCTTGTGTAAACATTCAACTCCCAGGACTTATTCTTTGCAAGCCTAATACTTAATCTATCAGTCTTTTGCTGAACCGCTAAATAACGGGGGCGTAAACACACCAGCATCGGTTGTCTAGCGATGTTGTGGGGCAAACATAGACACACAAACATATACATACATGTATATATATATATATTTACATATATACGACGGGATTCTTTCAGTTTCTGTCTACCAAATCCACTCACAAGGCTTTGGTCGGCCTGAGGCTATAGTAGAAGACACATGCCCAAGGTGCTACATAGTAGGACTGAATCCGGGACCATGTGGTCAGTAAGCAAGCTACTTACCACACAGCCACTCCTATGCCTATATATACATATATATATATATATATATATATATATATATATATATATATATATGTATATGTCTATCTGTCTATCTATCTATCTATCTATCTATCTATATATATATACATATATATATACATACACACACACATACTCACACATATTTCTCTCCTTTTTTCTGTGTGTGCTTGTGTTGTGGCTTTTTATGGCTTTGTTTGTGTGTATGCGCATGTACCACAGTGAGTGAGTATGTGTGCAGAAAGCTGCATACGTTTGGGCTGGAGTAGAATTCCAAGTTAATTAAGTGTACCGCAAACAGACATGATCAGGATATCCTTATCTGTTGCAGACATATCATTATGTCTCTCAGCAGAATATTTAATCTATAAATATCTGAGATTACCTACCTGTGAATGATAGCTTACAGATCTTCTGTGAATGTTACCTGAAATTTGATTGCTATTTGAGTTCCACCCAGGGGAACATCAATCTCTCATCCTATCTAAATTACTGTATGCAAATATACACATACATACATAAATACATACACACACGCATGCATACATACACACACACATACATACACACACATACATACAAACAAGCATGCATACACACACACACACACACACACACATATATATACATATATATACACACACACACACACACACATATATATATATATACATACATACATACACACACACACACACTCATATATATAT
>NC_068997.1:14523936-14525222 GCF_001194135.2 Octopus bimaculoides
TATATATATATATATATATATATATATATATATATATATATATATATATATATATATATAGACAGATGTATTATGTATGTATGGTATAGAAGTAGATTAAAAAACAGTTAAAAGAAGTATAAATAAAATGATGTTAGAAAAATGACTCAGAATGCCATGAGTATGGAAAACAGAGGTGGATACAGGCTTACTGAATATTTATATTATTTATTTATTTATTAAAATTATCTTCCATTTCAGAGAAAAGTGAACAAGTACCTAGTGGTGATTGCAAACATCTCAGAATTAGAACAGGAAACAATTTTAGGCATCAAGAATTTTCAGGGAGAACATACTCTCTTTATTTAAAGGAAAGACATCTGTGGATACATATTTCCGCCTCAATTGATATCATCAGCACAGCAACATTTCTACATTTTTGTCTTGAGTCCAGAAATGATGAGAGTTAGGAATATAGAAGATAAGTAATAAATTTTCATGACATAGACTAATTTGTATTATTCAAGAGGAAAAATGTAAAAAAATCTATAGATAACCATATATCTCACAAAATATATTCGTTATTCATTGAAATTATCTTCAGTTCAAAAGGAAGGTAAATAAATGCCTAGTGGCAATTGCACAAGCTTTGAATACGAAGGAAGATAATCACAAAAAATTTCTCTCTAATTGTCATGTCATTAGGAAACAGACAGTGTTATTGTCTCAAGACATGAAGGCAGCTGCAAACAAATGTTTCTACTTCAATAAGCATCATTAGCATGGCAGACATCCTACGGTGACACAAGCAAATGTGTCCAAGCAAATGTGTCCCAGCAAATGTGTCAATCATGGTTTATTGAGACAGTATAGCCTCAGGCCGACCAAAGCCTTGTGAGTGGATTTGGTAGATGGAAACTGAAAGAAACCCGTTTTATGTATATATATATGTGTATATGTATTTGTGTGCCTGTGCCTGTGCCTCCAACATCGCTTGACAACTGATGTTGGTGTGTTTACATCCCTATAATCTAGTGGTTCGGCAAAAGAGACTGATAGAATTAGTACCAGGCTTACAAAGAGTAAGTCCTGGGGTTGATTTGTTCAACTAGAAGGAGTGCTCCAGCATGGCCACTGTCAAATGACTGCAACAAGTAAAAGAATAAAAGACTGTATATGTACATAATATATATATATATATACATATATATATATACATATATATAATAATATTAGGGACAAAATCCAAAATTACAGGTAAAAACTGAATTAGAATCAATTTTTTTTTTATATATATATATATATAT
>NC_068997.1:14525591-14526576 GCF_001194135.2 Octopus bimaculoides
ATATATATAGTATATATATATTTATATAAGTATAGGTATATATATAGGTGTACACACACACACACACACACACACACACACACACACATATATATATATATATATATAGAGAGAGAGAGAGAGAGAGAGAGAGAATAGGCATTTACCTCTTATTTCTAAATCAGTGTGTGGCGAAGCAATTAGCTGACCCCTTGACTATAATTATGTATATAATTATAGAATATTTTATATGTGAGTGTGTGTGTGTGTGTGTGTATGGATGTGTGTGCAATTATCTACATATGTATCCCCCCACACAAGTTGGATACATACTGGACAGTGTATGGGAGAAGTGTAATTTCCCTAGCAACAGACAGCAGGCAGAGTAGGCAAAGATTTGTCATACAGAACAATAAAGACAAGTAAAAGAGATCTAGTGAAGAAAGTGTGACAAATATAGATATATAGAGAGAGAGTAGCTAGTAAAAGCTGTGCATTCACATAGATGTAATAACATAAAGAAAGATTCCAAATATAAGTAATATTGCTTTCAAGGGACACTACTCTGCTGTTTTGTCTATCTTTGACCTCTGACTGTATCTGGAAGCTTTCATTGCTTTTCCGGTATATCAGTTATGGAGTTTCCCACTGTGTTAAAATAATTCGGAGCATTTTGGATCTTGTTCTTGTAGTTGTTTTTCTTTTTGTTGTTTCTTTTTGTGGGTTGATTTGAATTTCTACGTGTATGTGTATGTGTGTACGTGTGTGTGTGTGCGTATGTATAGAGATAGATAGATAGATAGATAGATAGATAGATAGATAGATAGAGAGATAGATTGATAGATACACATACACATATGTGCATATATATTTATATATATATTTTAATCTATCGGCATCTACATACACACACACACACACACACATATGTATGTATATTTATACATCTATACACACACACATATATATATATAACTGAGTACATGTATATATATACATATATATA
>NC_068997.1:14526926-14527978 GCF_001194135.2 Octopus bimaculoides
ATATATATATATATATATATACATTTATATATAGACACACACACTCACACACACACATATATACATATATATTTCACATATATGTGCATAAATATATAGTAAAATTTATTTATTTATACTAGGTTATATATACATATACACAGAGAGAAATGTGTATTGATATGGATAATTATTCATATATTTGTGTGTGCCTGTGTGTGTGTGTGTGTGTGTCTGTGTGTGCATAGGTAGGTTGATATGCATGGATATAACGGAAGAGTGGTGGAAAGAGGTATACAGTTTCTTTCACATGGTGAACTGTTGTGTTTGCAATTAAAATTTTTGTATTTGTAAGAATATGATACAAAGAAACTCTTTACGGTTGTTTTACAATTGCTCTATTGTCAGCTTGTGCTTAAAAACGGATGGGTGAGAGATTCCATTGTGAATTAGTATAATGTAAATTATTCAATTAATGAATCATAGCAATAATAATAATAATAATAATACTAATAATAATAATAATAATAATAATAATAATAACAACAACAACAACAACAATAATGATGACGATGATGATAATAGTAATAATACTGTATGATGATTATAATAATAATACTACACGAATAATAATAATAATAATAATAATAATAATAATAATAATAATAATAATAACAATAATAATGAAAATAATAATAATAATAATGATAATAATAATAAAAATAATAATAATAATAATAATAATAATAATGATAATGATAATAACAATAATTCTGGTAATTGTAGAGTTTAGAATATCAATTTAGAAAATATATTAACTTTTACCCTATCTTAATAATATATTAACAAAACAATATTTGATTAAAAAGATAATTTATTGGTGAATTTAGAAATTTTTATTTATAACCTATAGTTACGTAATAGTACAGTGAAATATCTGTAAAATTTTAAGGCAGCTTGCTATTTCATATATACATTTACATACACACACACACACAAACACATACATACACACATTTATAGATAGATTTATATTCACATACATATTCATGTTTATACTTGATTATATATAT
>NC_068997.1:14528319-14529451 GCF_001194135.2 Octopus bimaculoides
TGGCTTCACATTTGTTGAATTTTAAAACTGTACATTATGGGGAATGTGGAACTATGATTTTAAAACTGCATCTCTCCTGGCACCAACATTGTCATCATCATTTAACTGCCATTTCCCATGCTGTCATGGGTTGGACGGTTTGTCAGCAGCTGGTAAGGCTGGGAACCGTACCGTATTTCATTTCTGTTTTGGCATCGTCTCTATAGCTGGATTCCCTTCCTAACACATTTTATCGTGTCGTGAGAGAGTCATTCTCTTTTAGTGCCTTATTATTTAACACACTCACTGGTTCGATTTCCACTCATTTACTTATTTAAATTTTCTAAAATTTTTGTTACATCTTTCAACCTTTTCAATAGTCATCGAACAACTATTGAATTAGTGAATGAGTGGAAATCAAACCAGTGAGTGTGTTAAATAATAAGGCACTAAGAGAGAATGAGTCTCCCCAGACAATAAAACATGCTTCAACACTCGAATTCACATAAAGAATCTTGCAAACCAAATCCAAAAACTTCCTAACACAGTTTCTCTAAAAATCTTTAATTTTTTTATAGAGTGAATGTGGCTCAGATTGTTATCTCTTATTATATTGATTGATTAAAGTGGCATGCTGACAGAACGTTAGCACACCGGGCGAAACGCTTAGCATTATTTCATCTGTCTTTACGTTCAGAGTTCAAATTCCACCGAGGTCGACTCTGCTTTTCATCCTTTCAGGGCCGATAAATTAAGTACCAGTTGTGTACTGGGGTTGATCTAATTGACTGGCCTCCTCCCCCAAAATTCTGGGCCTTGTGCCTAGAGTACAAAAGAGTGTACAGATTGATTAACTGAGGATGGTCATGTGACGAGATAAGGGAACTTTATTCAGTTTTCCATTATGTCAATGTATTAAGGTCATGTGACAGCCCCACAGGAAGGTCACATCAAAACTTTAGTACAGTAGAAATGTTATACCACGGTCAGAAAAATGCTTATGAAAGGCAGATGTCATGACCGAATCTAGAGCTGTTTGTCTCTATCAGTTTATGTATCCATGTGTATGTATATATATATATATATATATATATATATATATGTGTGTGTGTGTGTATCTATGTGTATGTACATATGTATATATGAATATATG
>NC_068997.1:14529461-14529906 GCF_001194135.2 Octopus bimaculoides
TATATATGAATATATGTGTGTGTTTGTAGATAGTAAGACAGATAAACAGATAGATAGATAGATAGATAGATAGATAGATAGATAGATAGATAGATAATTAGACATTCATAGGAGGCCAAACACACTCATATGCAGTGATATTCTGTGTGTGTGTGTGTCAGGAAGAAAGTTTCTGTTTCTTAAAATTTATTGTTACTATAATTCTATAGTCTAATAATTATGAATATACATATGTAAGTATACATAAGGTGTATGTATGCACACACATTCACACGCACACACACACATTCACACGCACACACACTCACACATATATACGTATATATTCATTCACACATGATTTATAGATGCATCTACATTCTAAATCGTGTGTGTGAGTGTGTGTATCTGTGTATGCATGCTTATTCACAAACACATTTGCGCTACTTCAGAAATATATATATAT
>NC_068997.1:14530085-14530688 GCF_001194135.2 Octopus bimaculoides
TGTACACACACACACATACGTATGTACATATATATATATATATATATATATATATATATATATTTATGTTTATATGTTTTCGTATATACGTTGCAGCCTATTTTCAAAAGGTCTTTAGTCTATCCAAAAATGTCACAGAATGATTTAAAGTTTCATTTCTGGCTTCTTCTGTCTGTGACTCTTCCATGTAAGACATCATGTCTTTCCGTACACTCTTGATATCTTCATTCTTTTTATTTTAAATTGTTTTATTCATTTATTGCTTTGTTTCTCTTCTTTTTTTTTTACATTTTATTTAATTTCATCATAAATACTTATTAACATTCTATTGTATCTCTCTTTTTCTTTTGTCTTTTGTAGCTCAAACCTTTGTTTTTTGTTTTTTTCTTTAATTTTTATTTTTTATTTCTCTCTGTTTTCACTTAAATATAATGTCTCAGTATCTACCATAGGAATTTTAACTTCTGATTGATATCCTGTCAATCTTTTCATAATTTTCTTCTTTTCTTTCTCTCTTTTCTTTTGTTAACTTCTCTGTCTGTCTGTCTGTCTCTCTCTCTCTCTCTCTCTCTCTCTCTCTCTCTCTCTCTCTCTCTCTTTCTT
>NC_068997.1:14530698-14533044 GCF_001194135.2 Octopus bimaculoides
TCTTTCTTTTTTCTTTCTGCCTTCCTTTGTTAACTTCTTTTTTTTTTTTAATATTGATTCTGGTTTTTTTTCTTTTTTTGCGTTTGGAAGAAGTACGAAGCCAATTATTTAGATTTTTATTTTGGTTTTTGAAGAGCAAATGGTATATGCAATACATACATACATACATACATACATACAGATATTTAAATGTGTAGGCCCAATCTCTAATTGCAGAGGGAACATTAAGGAGGGGTAGACCCAAGAAGATGTGTGACCAAATGATGAGACAGAGCCTTCAGACATTGGACCTTACACAGGGAATTAGAGGGGACCAAGACTCCCAGCAGATTGCTGTGCTTGAGATAACATGACATGCTAAGTTAAACTGTGGTAGTCCCTGCTTACAGGTATGTCCCCTGCATCCCTCTCCAGCCGAGCATTCCTAATCTTGTGGCTCGGTGGGGGCTGGTACCATGTAAAATGTACCTATATTGGTGTCATGTTAAAGCACCCACGCTGGTGCTGTTTGAAAGCACCCAGTAGACTCTGTAAAGTAGTTGGCATTAGGAAGGGTGTCCAATCAGAGAAACAAGGCATGGAGCCGAGGCAGCTGTTCAGCTGTTCAGCTCATGTCAAACCATCCAGTCCATGCTAGCATGGAAAATGGATGTATGATGATGATGATGATGATGATGAATATATATATATGTGCTTGTTTTATTATCAATATATTACCAGTAAGGCAGCAAGCTGGCTGAATCGTTAGCACGCCGGGCGAAATGCTTAGCAGTATTTCGTCTGTCTTTACGTTCTGAGTTCAAATTCCACAGAGGTTGATGTTGTCTTTCATTCTTTCGGAATCGATAAATTAAGTATCAGCTGCATACTGGGGTCGATCTAATCAACTGTTCCCCTCCCATAGGTGCAGGAGTGGCTGTGTGGTAAGTAGTTTGATCTTTAACAAACATATCTGTAATTAATTGTTTCTGCAACAGTGTAGAAATATAAAGTAAGAAAACAACAATGAAAAAAGTGCAATGGAAGTAAATACACCAATGGAAATAACAGAAGTGAATCCAGTGACCTGTGTGATATATATGTATATATGTGTGCGTGATATATATGTATGTATGTGTGTGTGTGTGTGTATATCCAGTGACTTGTGTTGTACCATTTGCACTAATGCTGTGTTCATTTCACCCCACTTCAGTTCTTTCAGTTGCAAAAAGGGAAGAATCCTGTGACAGATGGGCATTCCATCCAGTGGGGAACATACGAGCCACAGAAACTGAGAAACCAACCCACTGAGTCCGTTTGACCCATTAATGATTTGTATTCTACACCTGCCAACCCTAGAAATGAAGCCAAAAATGAAACTAATAAACGGAAGTCTTGGAGGGCAGTAACACCCAGTATAGCCTGGCTTAGATCCAGGATAAGTCTTTCAAAATTATTCTAGCCTGAATACATGTTTTTTGAAGGAGTAGGGAGTCATTTGAGAGTCACTTGACTGCTATTTGACGCACATCAAGTAAAAATAAAAGGGTTCAATCATTGGATCATTGAAAGCCATTTGGCTGCTATTGGCAACAGGTCAAGAGACACAATTCCAGGTTCTTGCATTGGTTTGATCCTAAACGGTAAAAGATGAAGAATTTTAAAAAATGACACATCACCAGAGAGAAATTGGAAATGTGACAGCCATTTTTCAATGCTCAAATTAGTTTAAGTCCATGTATGAGGGCATATCTATGTAAATATGTGTATATATATGAATAAATTGATATATGATATATATAAATACGAATATACATATATCTATATACATAATCACACACCTATGTATATATATATATA
Organism: Octopus bimaculoides; assembly: GCF_001194135.2. NCBI lineage: Eukaryota > Metazoa > Mollusca > Cephalopoda > Octopoda > Octopodidae > Octopus > Octopus bimaculoides. Next base: position 14,532,538 of record NC_068997.1, read on the forward strand.
TATATATATATATATATATATATATATATATACACACACATACATATGTGCATTAATACACGTTTGTGTGTATTATATGTATACATGTGCTTAAGTATTTATATAGATGCATGTTTACATCTCTTATCGTTGCATCTTTGTGTTCTAATTTGTTTTTCTCTCTACGTACATACCTACTAAACTGTCTATTTGAGTTATAAATGCTGTTAACAAATTCAAATTATTACCATATTTTTTCACCCTCAGATAAATAATATTTATGTAACTATGTATACATGAAAGCATGAATAGTGTGAGTGTGTATGAGAGTGTTTGTGGGAGTTTGAGTGCATGAATTTATATATATATATATATATATATATATATGCTCACACACAAATGCATGAATATATGTATAGATATGCATATATATTACATATATGTGTGGGTTTTATACACACACACACACACACATATATATATATATATATATATACATATATATATGTATATATAGACATATATATA
>NC_068997.1:14534185-14534669 GCF_001194135.2 Octopus bimaculoides
ATATATATATATATATATATATATATATATACATACATAGAAATATATATATATATATACATATGCTCATATATATATACATATATATATGCACAGTATATGATATATATATGCACACATACGTCATATATATATATGTATATATGAATAATATATATGTGTATGTGTATATATAATATAGATATACACTCACACACATACTTATACACACACACACATAAACACACACCACACACATGTGTGCAATAAGTGTGTGTGTGTGTGTGTAAATATATTTTTTGTCTCAATAATTTAGAAGTTCTTTTTCTTCTCCAAATTATATTTTAATTTATTTAAGCTTTTTTCCTCCCTTCTTTCTCACATCCAAATTCGCACATCTCCCTCCCATTCTTTCATTCTCTCACTGGCTTTCTCAAAGTCTTTCTTTTGCTGTACATTTAGAATTTAGGGCCTTATATATATATATATATATATATATATATAT
>NC_068997.1:14535663-14538163 GCF_001194135.2 Octopus bimaculoides
ACAACACATACATACATATTATCTTTTCAAATGCTCATTGAAAAAAAATTAAGACACTGTTTTTTTATTTGTCTTGTTTAGAAGTAAAAACTCTGATTTGATAATAATAATAATAATAATAATGTTGATTATGATGATGACGTAGTTGTTTACAGTGATTTTGATGATGATGATGATGACGATGATGATAATGAAGATGATCATGATGATGATGATGATAATGAAGGTGATGATGACGACGATAACATTGATGCTAATGAAGATGATGATGTTTGTGGTGGTTGTGGTAGTGGTGGTGGTAGTGGGGAATGATGTAATGGCAAGTGGGGGATGGGTATCGTACCGTAATCTAAGTAGTGATGAAAAATGAATTAATAAATAAGGAGCATGTGGTAGGGTGGTGTAGAAAGGGGTACATATTAAATAAATAAATAAATAAATAAATAAAAATCACTCGTATACATTTCTTTGCCATTATAATACAATTTTAACATTAATTTCATATTTTGAATAAATAGGTAGATGTGTAAATACTCATATATATATGTGTGTGTGTGTGTGTGTGTGTGTGTGTGTGTGTGTGTGTGTGTACACACATATATGCATATATGTAATGAGAATTCGGTAATAATTATATAAAAATTTCTGCAAACCAATTTATAATTGGTTCAAAAATATTCCTGTTTTTAAATGTTTTCAAACTGTGTTGAACCATTTACACACATTTGCAGCAAGGTTTGTTCACTTAGATATGAAATTAAATAGTCTTTTCATTGTAAATATGTGTATGTGATCCACACACAACACACACATACACATACGCGCACACACACACATATAGGTACACATACATATCCCCTTATACACACAGACACTGACATTTAGCCATACATGCATACACGCACACAAACACACATATATTCAACGTCATGTGATTCTAAAACAAACAAACAAAAAAAAAAACAGATTGTGGGATCACATTTTGAAAGAATTGCTCTGATGGTGAAGTTGTGATGGTGAATATGTGAAGCCCCATATAGGTTGGATTGCATGGCACTTTAAGCTTCCCAGAAAAATATTTTTAATAAGAGATTCATTGTATCAGGAAATGGGAAAATGGGTTACATTGTGACAGATAAACACAGGGACCAACATCAATACCTGATTGGTTTTCACAAAGTTTAATCAATTTTTGTTCCTGTTTTTGTACCAATTCAATTGCATTGTTGCAGAGTTTTATGACAGACTAACAAATGCAATTTCCTGTTTCTTTATACTGCACTCATACACATAGGCATCAGTTTTACCTGCATGCTAGCAGTTTTCATATCATTGCCCATTTCATAATGAAGATGTATAACTTTTTAGGATTCCATACGCTATAAGAATATAGTTTGTAAAATTTATTTAGTTTCACCCTTTCTTTATACAATAAAGAAGTTTCCAAGATAGCACAGAATGAAGTCTGTAACCTTGCTTGTGTATCTGTTTCTGAACAATAACACCTCAACCGTTTATGTATATAGTCATCTGGTTTCCATTTTCAAATGGGAGAAGGGTGAAATCTACAAGACATGGGCTTGCTCACATTGTTACTTAACAGTCTACAGTAGACCTCATTCCTGTCATGACAAATTTCATGCTATTGGAGCTTTTACCACATTCAGAAGAGAAATTATTTTAGAGCATTTGGTTAAAGGTTTGAGAACTGGTGAAATATTTCATCCATTATTGTCCAAAAAGCTTCTATTTTCATTTTACTTCTCCTTCTGCCACTCACTTACTAACTCCCTGTTGTCAATTGATTATTTACTGTATCACTATAACATGGCCATGACAGATAATAAAAGCATCACTAATTATTACATGATTTAGATATCTTTTTCATCACATAGTTGCAGCATATAATCAAATGATCACTGATACATAATCCTAATCTATTGTAAAACACACAAATACATATATATATATTTAGGGCTTTTAAAGCACAAGAATCATTATTAAAGTTTACATTATAATATTTGAGTTGCTTTTTAACATGATCTGTCCAGAAAAAATTTATTCAAACCTCGAGCAAAGCCAAAAGATTTGAAGTTTAAATTTTATCCAGAACCTGCCTTATTAACTCTTCTACCAATAATCTGATTGTGATAATCAACTTTACGCTACCATATCAAAACGTCTATAAAATGTCTTCACAGTCTCAGTTCAAAAAGTTCATCAAGGATTCATATTTGACAGTAATTGGTTTGGTATGTCAAACCATACTACTTTAAAAATATAAAACACATGTTGTATAATGTAGTATAGGAAATTTCTAAATGGCAAATTTGACCTGTTAGAAATAGTGAACAAATGTCTACTATGTCATAGGCGCAAGAGTGGCTGTGTAGTAAGTAGCTTGCTTCCCAACCACATTGTTCCAGGTTCAGTCCCACTGTGTGGCAAGTTTCTTCTATTTTAGCCTCAGGCCAACCAAAGCTTTGTAAGTGGATTTGGT
>NC_068997.1:14547914-14548776 GCF_001194135.2 Octopus bimaculoides
TATATATATATATATATATATATATATATTACAGTAAGCCCTCGACTATTGCAGGTGTTATGTTCCGAAATCCTCCCATGATAAGTGAAAATCCACAAAGTAGAAGCAGTTCTTTACTGTATATTCTTTTGTATACATTTATTTTATCATAAATGCAAAACAACAATGATAAACTGCAATAAGTGAACCGCGATAGGTGAACTACGGTAGCAGAACCCCAATAGATGAACAGCAACAGGTGAACCGCTATATGGCAAGGGATTATTGTGCTACAACTTCAACCAACACTAGCATTACTACCCCTACAACCACTACCACAACTATCATCATCAGAATCAACACTACCACCACCAACAACAACAACAACAACAACTACAGCAAACACATCCATACCACCAAGTGAGTTTAACATGCAAATAAGGTGGGTGGTAGTTTGGGTGGTTCTAATTTCAATTTAGATTCAGTCCTTTAAATATATTTCTGACATATAAGAGTTAGGGGTGAACTAAGTGTACATATGAGGGTGTCAGGTGAGAAGGAGAGAAGGCAAAGTGTGATATAGGGTCCAGAGAAGTAAGTAAGATGTAATGAGAGGGGCTCGTTTCGAGGTTAAAACCTGCTAAGTTGAATGGTAAGGGTACAGCGTGTTGTAGGGGTGTCAGGTGGCTGGTGTAAGGGTTGTGTAGTGTCAGTTTCATTGGTGTCATATGGTGTAGGGTTGTTTAGGGTCCATGGGGGTAGATGTTGTAGCTGATGATGATGATGGTGATGATGATGATGATGATGATGACAACAAGGATGAGAAGGAACAGGATGAGGAGGGGGAGAGATAGGTGGAGAAAGAGGAGGAGGAGGGGAGGGG
>NC_068997.1:14549426-14550202 GCF_001194135.2 Octopus bimaculoides
GGAGGAGAGGCAGGAGGAGGAGAGGCAGGAGGAGGAGAGGCAGGAGGAGGAGAGGCAGGAGGAGGATGAAGAGAGACAGGCCGAAGAGGAGTGAGGAGGTGGTGGTTGAGGTGGAGGAGGCAGAGACAGGAGGTGAAGGCAGAGGTGGAGGAAGAGGAAAGAAAGTGGAGGAAAGAAAGAGGAGGAGGAGGAAAGAAAGAGGAGAGGAATAATTGTGATGATAAAAATGAATATGATGATTAGGATGAAAGCAACAACAAACCTGAAGACAATGATAATCTCAGGAATCTCTAACATTGGTAATTAACAGTTCTTCATAACTTTGATTAAATTGAAGACAAATCACATCTATTCTGATAACTCCCTGGATAGACAGGATGTCATTCCTAACAGGCAACTTCCTCATTCGCTCATGATTTTGTGGTTAGGTATGGGGGATAGTATTAGAGCATACTCTTTCTCTTTTACTTGTTTCAGTCATTTGACTGCGGCCATGCTGGAGCACCGCCTTTTAGTCGAGCAAATCGACCCCAGGACTTATTCTTTGTAAGCCTAGTACTTATTCTATCGGTCTCTTTTGCCAAACCGCTAAGTTACGGGGACGTAAACAAACCAGCATCGGTTGTCAAGCGATGTTGGGGGGACAAACACAGACACACAAACATACACACACACATATATATATATATACATATATACGATGGGCTTCTTTCAGTTTCCGTCTACCAAATCCACTCACAAGGCTTTGGTCGGCCCGAGGCTATAGTAGAAGACAC
>NC_068997.1:14550715-14551380 GCF_001194135.2 Octopus bimaculoides
TATATATATATATATATATATATATATATATATATATATATGTATACGTATACATATATATGTACTGTATGTATATAGATTTGTGTGTGTGCGTGTGTGTGTGTTTCTTTTGACTTTTATTTTTCACTTGTTTTAATCCTTGAACTGTGGCCATGCTGGGGTACTGCCATTGAGGAGTTTATCCAAATAAATCAATCCCATGGCATTTTTTTAAAAGCCTGATGTGTACTCTGTTGGTTTCTTTTGTCAAACCATTAAGTTACGGGTTGTAAACAAAGTAACACTGGTTGTCAAGGAGTGCTAATGACACAAACACAAAGGCACACATACATACATACATACATACATACATACATATATACATACATAATTCAAGAACAAGAAATAGCAACCAAATTCCTAATAAACAAACGGGACAGAGAGGCGGGCAAAGTGCCAGAATGTAATAATCGATGCAGACTCTGTGGAATCAGTATCGAAGATATCACCCACATCATTAGCAGCTGTCCAAAAATGTCATCACGGTATTACCTACCTATGAGACATGATGTTGTGGCCAAGACACTGTATAATGAAATCCGCCGACAGGATAACCCCGGGGCTAAGGAGATGAAAACCCATAATGAGGTAGAGGCCATTACCACTCACAATATGAAAGAGTATTG
>NC_068997.1:14551777-14553036 GCF_001194135.2 Octopus bimaculoides
TGGGATATGTAACAAACTGCCTCAGCACAAACCTGGAAAAAATAGGGTTCTCAAAACCTGAAAGAAAAAGGCTGATTAGAAGACTACAGATTCAAGCTATCAATGGAACTGTAAAGATATGTAAAACTTTCCAAAAATTTAGCACATAAATACATATGCATGCATCTAGACATAAAAACACATCCATAAAACAAACATACAAATCTGCGCATACACTAACACCAGATACTGCACACACACACATATGCACAAATACCTAGATGATGTTGATAAAAGTTCCAATGAAGGAGCCTTGAATCTATGTTAGAGTCCGGCTCTTTCTCTATGGACAAGAAATACAGAAATGAAACTGATTGATAACATACATACATACATCCATATATACATACAAAGAAACACATAAACTGGGCTTCTTTTAATTTCCATCTACGAAATCCATTCACAAGGCTTTGGTTGACCCAAGACTATAGTACTTAATGAAGGCCATTTCCAAACAGTTCAAGATGACGGTCTCTACCGTCAGATTTGTCTTGTACAGGGGTTTCAGAGAAATTTCCAAGGGATGAGAAGAGAGCAGTCGACATCCAATAAATCCTAACAGAACCAAGTGATAATGTGAGCTCACACATGTTGCAATCTCCTAGGTTTTCTGATTTGAAATCCCTAGACTGTTGTTTCTGTGGTAGTATCAAGGAAGAACTAATTGGAAGCCTCACAGTATGAAGGACTTGATAGCTGTTGCTGACAGTAACATGGAGAGCAGCATGGGCAAGTATCACTTAATCCTAGCATGCAGTAGCTTTAAGGCTGTAGCTGATGATAAGAGCGATCTTGATCAAATGCCCAAGTTTCTTTGATGTCTCCATAGTTGAATATGATAGGATTTTCTGTGACATTTTGTTGTTAGTTTTCAGGTGTCTTTTGCTTTATTTTTTCTTTTGCTCTCACAAATGCTCGGGGTAACTTGTATATACTGAGATACAGACAACCCATACACATATAATACACATACATGCGCACACACACACACACACACACACACTAATATACACACAACACACATTACGAGAAACTCATAAGCAAATGTCTTCTTCTATAACCCTGGGCTAATCGAAGGCTTGTGAGTGAATGTGAATGTGGTACATGGAAAAGGAAACGTTTTGTTCTGTGTGCATAGATGTGCATATGTATGCATATATATATATATATATATATGCACACTGATATATATGTGTGTGTGTATATATATATATGTGTGT
>NC_068997.1:14553588-14559252 GCF_001194135.2 Octopus bimaculoides
TAGAAATATATATATATATATAGATAGATAGATAGATAGACAGACAGACACAAACACATATGTACTGAGGCTGGTATGTTTTCACACACAGACATATATACATTAGCAAACGCATACCAGCAAGACTGTCATATTCTACCTTATATTATCAGCACTGTTGACTAAAACCACCACCACCACAACAACAACAAATTCAACAACAACACATTTGACAAGAAAGCTGAACAAGGCAACAACAATAACAACAGTAAGGTGAAGAAAACCCCTCAACCCTTTGTTGAAGAGTTCTACTTTACCACAACTTCAGCCATTCCCCCCCACCACCACCACTCCCTTATCAACAGCCAGATTTTGGCAGTTAAAGTCTCTGGAAGACGTGACTGAATTTACAATACAGAAAGTTTCTATGACGATAATAATGATGATGAGAATGATAATTGTAATGGTGGTGGTGGTGGTAATGGTGGTGGTTGTGACAGCTGCTTTAGATGAGGATAATGATGATGATGATGAGGATCATCATCACCATTATTATTATTATTATTATTATTATTAGGATGGAGATCTGGTAGAATTGTTAGCGCACTGGATGATACGCTTAACGGTATTTCACCTGTTGGTACGTTCTGAGTTCAAATTCTGCTGAGGTTGACTACACCTTTCATCCTTTCGGGGTCGATAAATTAAGAACCAGTCTAGCACTGGGGGGGTCAATATAATCGACTAGTCCCTGCCCCACAAATTTTCAGGCCTTGTGCTTTTAGTACAAAGGATTATTGGAGGTATCCTAAAGCAGTAAACTGGAAGAATAGTTTGCATGCTAGACAAACTGCTTAACAACATTTTGTCCATCTTTACATTCTGAGTTCAAATTCCAGCAAGTTGTATACTGTATCCAATCTAATCGACTGGCTCCCTCCTGCAAAATTTGGGGCCTTGTGCATAGAGTAGAAAAGAATATTAAACTGGCTTAAGGTGTCGAGCTGGCAGAAATGGTAGCACACCAGGCAAAATGCTTAGCGGTTCTTTGAGTTCAAATTCTGCCAAGGTCGACTTTGCCTTTCATCCTTTCAGAGTCGATAAATTAAGTACCAGTTGCATACTGAGGTCGATGTAATTGACTGGCCCCCTCCTCAAAAATTTCAGTCTTGTGCCTAGAGTAGAAGAGAATATCAAGACACTCACACACACACACACACACATACATATATATGATGGGCTTCTTTCAGTTTCCCATCTACCAAACTTACTCACGAGGTTTTGGTCAGCCTGAGGTTAAAGTAGAAGGCACTGCTTCAAGGCGCCAAGCAGTGGAATTGAACCCAAAACCATGTAGATGGGGAGCAAGTTTCTTTACCACACAGCCACATCACTGTGATGACAACAATGAAGATGTTGATGCATTTGTTATTGTTTAAACCAAAGTCAAACCTAAATATTCCAAACATGACCATCTCATCTGTTATAAGTATGTGTAATATAAGTTCATTAGTTTAAGATTCTGAAAAACAAATTGTGCCCTTGTGTCTGTGTTTGAACTTCACGACTGCTTGACAATTGGTGTTTGTTTGTTTACATTCCTATAACGTAGCAGTTCAGCAAAAACAGACTGATAGAATAAATACCAGGCTTTAAAAAGAAAATGTCCTGGGTACGATTCATTCGAGTAGGAATTTTTCAAGGCGGTGCTCCAGCATGGCCGCAGTCTAATGACTGAACCAAATGAAAGACAAAAAAAAAAAAAAAAGATGCATCCCTAACGTCTTGGCTACAAAGATGAGTACCATCCAACCTTCCATTCATCCATCCATCCATCCATTCAACCATTTGCAAGAAGGATTCTTCACAGATAAACCACCATCATGGAAAACCTGCAAGGTAATGGAAGACAGACTCAGAGACTCTAAGACTCATAGGAAAGCAAAGCAAAGCAAACAGCAAAACCGAAAACTGCTTAAGATTCAGGCATCATAATCAGTGAACTATAACTTGCTTCATCCATCCTCAAACAATATTATTTCCAATTAATTTATTCCACAAAATTAAAAGCATACGGAATCAAAAGCAAATTAATTAGTTTGCCGAGCGAGATATGGAACTGTCAAAACCACTTCTTATTCTACATTGTCTTTCATATTTCAAGTTGATGGCTCATTAGTGCAAACCACCTATCGAAGTTATTGTTGTTAGATGCAAGAGAAATTATTCTGTGTGCATGTGTTTGTGTTAGTATGTGTGTTAGTGTCTGTGTGTGTGTGTGTGTGTTTCCAGGACACTAGGAAGGGTGACAGAAATGAATAAATCTCCTTCTGTGTGTGTGTGTGTGTGTGTGTGTTGAATAAAGATTTTCGAAGCCAGCTGAAAACATGTGTATCTGGGCACGTAAGAGAAATCACTTAGAATAAAGTCACAAATTAAGATGTTCTATAACAACAACAACACTACATACAGATGGTGTGTCTGTTACTATGTGAATGTGGGAGGTGGTTGAGGTGTATTTGTGTATGTGGCTGTATACTTATCAGCACATATGTATATATATGTGTGTGTGTGTGTGTGTGTGTGTGTGTGTGTGTGTGTGTGTGTGTGTATGTGTGCATGTATATATGTGCGAGAATGTATATCAATGTGAAGGAATTCATATGAATACTGACGTATAGTTCCAGTTGTATCCATATTTGTGCACACATAGATAATATATAAATACATACATACACACACATACATATATACATACATATGTGTGTGTGTGTGTGTGTGTGTGTGGGTGTGTATTGTATGCATACACACACACACGTATATATGCATACATATATATATATATTTATGCATATGCATTCTTATATATATACATATATATTTATACTCAAACACATACATCTACTGACACCTACATATTGTTTTACACTTTTACTGGTTTCAGTCATTGGACAGCAGCCACCTACTGAATTCTGCTCACAATATCTTCAGCTTGAAACTATAAATAGAAGACGCTTACTCAAAGTGTTGGTCATGCCTCACTGTCTCACTCTTACCAACATTCTTTACCAAAGTTAAGGTCTCCAAGAATGAAAGAAATGTTAGAACTACATCTATGACATTTCCTGCATTAGAGACGGTCTTATAAAAGAGAAAATGTTAAGTCCCAAAACGCCAGAATAAAGGAACATGAAAACAAAATCTTAATGAGAAATGAAACATCAAAGATGAAAATGAAAAGAAATATATATAAGGAAAAAAGAAATCACGTTATTCTATGAAATAAAAGTTTCCTTGATCGATTGCAAAAAATGGCCAGGAAGCAAATTTATCAAATTGGTGAAATAGTTCATACAGAGCTTTCAGATAAACCAAATGTTAGTATTGACATCTGTGAAATATGGCAATTGCAGCAGAAATTGTGCAGTGCCAATGGAACAGTTAAAAGGGACATTACTCTATTTAGGTTCCAGGTTCTTAATTAGTTTCAAGGCTGATAGCAGTAACATATCACCAGATGGAAGATATTGTGAATCTACACTGAAAGGACTATGTTAAATGTCCAGAAAACTATAAAGTCTTAAAAACGACAAAATATTGGTCTGATGAGCAGTTGGCATTGAAACTTCAAAGTGATTGACACTCTGTATTTCTGATTAATAAATTATTCAGTTTCTTCACATGACATGAGACATTTTGCAGTGAATGTTAGTAGTTATTTTTGATAATTTGTTTCAGTTCTGCTAGCCTTTGGTTTCTGTCTGTCTGTCTGTCTGTCTATCTATTTATCTATCTATTTACTTACATGTCTCTCTATCTATCTATCTACCTAACTATCTACCTGTCTATCTATCTATCTATCTATCTATATATATATATATATATATATCTATCATTCTTTCTTTCTATCTTTTTATCTTTCTTTCTCTCTGTTTGTTTGACTGTTTGTCTGCGACTCTGTCTGTCTCTCTGTCTATTTGTTTCTCCAGGTCTCAGAGATATTTGTGGTTGCAGGCATAGCTGTGAGGTTAAGAAATTTACTTCACAAGCTTGGAGTTCTAGGTTCACTTCCATTACATGGAACCTTGGTCAAGTGTCTTCTACTATTGCTCCAGAATGAACAAAACTTTGTGAGAAAATTTGGCTGATGGAAAATGAAAAGAAACTGGCCAGGTCGTCAGCTTGCCGGATGGCAAGTGGATCCCTGCGCCATTAGAATCCATGCATGGAGGCCCGTCCCCTCAAGTTTGAGAATTTTCTATTCACTCCTGGAAGAATGCATTAATTATTTTAGCCTGGCTGTGTTTGTAGACAGTTGAAAAGAATACTTTTAACAAAAAAGAAATTAATTCATAGCATTGTAGATGCGGGTGGGTCCCCTTAATCTTCTGGCAACCAATATTTTTAGACCCAGTCCACCACTGCTCACACATGTACAAAGTAACATACAGTTACTAACACAATTAAAAACACCTTGGACAAGTGCGCACTATTGGCTCAGGCCTCTATTACACTCTCCCACTGTAGGTCCAGACCAAATGATGCTTTATGAGGGGCTTTGATTGATGTAAATTGCACAATGGTTGTCACATTATATGCATGTGTGCCTGTATATGTGTGTCTCTATATGTTTATATTCTATGTTTTTCTGAAAAATCCCTAAACTTCAGAGTGTGCCATCTGTAGACATTTCCCTGTCAACATATCATTTGACGGTTCTTCACTTTTGGATGAGAGCAAATGACATGGAAGGGTTTGTGGCAGTGAAAACAAAGCCTGAATAATAGGTATTCATCTAACTCATTCTAGCATAGAAAAATAGATGCAAAGCAAATGATCACACCTATGCATTGCACTCATAATTTCTTTGGATCAAATTAAATTTACAAACCATTACTTTGCAGTGATTTGAACTCAGAACCATGTCATTGTAAAGTAAACGTCTTAACTTCCAATAAAGGTTTCTGATTTGGATACAAAATCAGAAAATTTGAAGAGAAGAGCTTGAGGGAAGTACTTGGCTGGTACTTTATTTCTGTAAACCTTAGGAGAGATGAAAACAAAGTTGACCTTGGCAGGATTTGAACTCAGAATGTAAAGGACTGAAAGAAATGCCACGAAGAATTGTTTCAGATGCTCTAATCATTAGGCCAACTCTGGCCCTTCTAATCTTTTCTTCTATATGCACAAAGCTTAAAATTTTATGGAAGGGTGGGGCTGAGTCAATTCCATTGAACCCCACCACTTCAGTGTTTCGAGTGGTACTTACTTATTTCCTCAACCCCAAAAGAATGAAAAGTAAAGTCGCCCTCGATCAAATTTGAACTCACGATGTGAAGACAGATGAAAGGCTGCTTAATAATTCTGCCATCGTACTGTTTTTTAACTTCTTATAATGACAGGTTATACAGTTAGGTAGATAAACACATAAGAGAGCACGTGAGAAGAAGAGTGATGGAGAGAGTAAGAAAGAGAAAGAGAAAGAGAAAGAAAGAGTGTATATATGTATCAGAGAGCGAGAGAGAGTTATGTGTGTGTATATATGTATCAGAGAGAGAGAGAGTGTATATATGTATCAGAGAGAGAGAGAGAGAGTGTATATATGTATCAGAGAGAGAGAGAGTGTATATATGTATCAGAGAGAGAGAGAGAGAGAGTTATGTGTGTGTATATATATGTATCAGC
>NC_068997.1:14559262-14560157 GCF_001194135.2 Octopus bimaculoides
ATGTGTGTGTATATATGTATCAGAGAGAGAGAGAGTGTATATATGTATCAGAGAGAGAGAGAGAGAGTGTATATATGTATCAGAGAGAGAGAGAGTGTATATATGTATCAGAGAGAGAGAGAGTGTATATATGTATCAGAGAGAGAGAGAGAGAGAGTTATGTGTGTGTATATATATGTATCAGCAAGAGAGAGAGTGTATATATGTATCAGAGAGAGGGAGAGAGTTATGCGTGTGTATATATGTATCAGAGAGCGAGAGAGAGTTATGTGTGTGTATATATGTATCAGAGAGAGAGAGAGTTATGTGTGTGTATATAAGAAAGAGACAGAAGCAGAGAGGGTGAAAGGGAGGGAGACATTGTGTAATTTAACTTCGGCTACAAGTTCCATGCATGGTTGAATCACACTGCTGACCATTACAGGACTTAATTCCACTCATGTATGCGTACGCACATACACAGGTATACGTATGTGCATATATACACATGTGCATATACATACATGCATGAAGAAAGACACAGACGGAATGCTTTGGTATTGGTCTGGGTGACTGGTGGTTGGGGTGTTGGGGGTTAGGGGGTAGATTTCATACCTTTAATTATTAGCTTCCATTGTACCTGCACCATCTCTGCTACGGGTGACATCATTAACGTTACTCATACCGATATCGATACCGATTATACTGATATCACAAATACTATTGGTTATCACCATGAGGCACTAACGCTATCACCCTTCGCTGGCACTACCACAAAATACTCCACCACCACCACCACCACTAACAACAACAATAAGGACAACAACAACAATGACAATACTCTCACTATCACGACAACCACCACCACCACCACCACCACCATCACCACCACCACCACCACCATCACCATCACTAC
>NC_068997.1:14564028-14564624 GCF_001194135.2 Octopus bimaculoides
ATATATATATATATATATATATAGCTGTTTATACATGAGTTTGTCTACACATGTAATTGTGAATGTATAAGCATAGCCGTGTATGTATATCGGTTAACATTATATGCTCATGCATCTGTTTATCTATGTGTATCCCTGCGTATGTATTTTGTGTGTGATTGTGTGATGATGCATGTATATGTGTTTGTGTTTCTATTAGAAACACACCAATAAAACTCATCTCAACATCATGGAGCCTAAAATATTTCCCTAATAAGTAATTAGTCACCTAATCTCAATAGAGACACACAGCTTCAGTGGATGATGTATGCGTAGCATCACTCCACCCCGCGCCAACCTCTTCTCCACTCCAACTGCACCCCCTCCGCCCACCCACCCACATCTCCAACTCATTGCTTACCTGGTCTGATAACACATCATAGCTCACTGTTGCAGTTTATATACATATCCACATGCACTTTACATATACAAACATATATGTATGTGTATGTATATATATATATATATATATATATATATATGTATGTATGTATGTATGTATGTATATACATATATATATATACATATACATGTATGTATATATATATATATATATA
>NC_068997.1:14565113-14565953 GCF_001194135.2 Octopus bimaculoides
AGATAAAAAGATAGATAGAGATAGAGAGGGAGAGAGAGAGAGAGATAGGTAAAAATATAGACATATAGATAGATAGATAGATAGATAAAAAAGATAGATAGAGAGACAGAAACATGCTCATATACATACATAAAAAGAGAAACATAGTATTGAAAACACCTTGAAGAGAGAGGGCATATTTTTATAAAGGTGCATATTTATATCTGTGTAACTATCTATGCATATGTGTGCATGTGTGTGCATAAAGACAATATCAAACACATCCAGAGCAATAACCTTTTACTTACAACACATCAATGAACACTAATAGAACACATGCACAATATGTACGCATTAATCACACACACATGCACACACACACACACACATACATACATACACCATATACTATGACAGCCCCTTCATTATCATCATTATCACAGTCATGATGATGATGATCATCATCACCATCATCATCATCGCCATCATCATCGTTGTCGCCGTCACCATCAATGCCACCAGCATGCATGCCTCCTCGCACACGCTTCAGTCTGAGGCCTGAGGCTAAGTTTTTCTGCGCCTCTCAGGCAAAAACTTGGCCACTTGTCTAATTGCTCTGCTACACTGTTTACCGATTCCATTAAAGTGGAAATAATGGTTTATCAGTGAAAATCAAATATTTTCACCATTAACATAGGACACACACAATTACATATTAGCCAGACCCACACCTTCCCATACACACATATAAACTTTATAGACATGCATGTATATATGTATGTATATATAAACATATACATACATATATATATATATACATATATATATATATATATATATATATATATATATATATATATA
>NC_068997.1:14566255-14566785 GCF_001194135.2 Octopus bimaculoides
TGTGTGTTCATAAATACATACATACACATCTATGTCTTTCCCTATACATACTTATATATTAGAAGTGTGTGTATATGTGTGTGTGTGTGTGTGTATGGCAAGTGTACTCACATGTTTGCAAACATGAATAGTTATTACGTTAAAACAGCAGACCAAGCAGAAACAATTTGGAGGAAAAGAGGGAGAAAGGGAAAGAGAACGAGAGAGAAAGAGCAAAAGAGAGAGAGAGAGAGAGAGAGAGAGCAGATGGGTGACAGAGAGGGATAAGAAAAAAGAGTGAAAGTAATAGAGGGTGTCAGTGAGAGGAAGAAAGAGAGATCAATGTAGAAGAGAGTGAATAATAAAGAGAATGAGGAGAATATTTATATAATGTTTACTTAACCGCAAATAGTGTAGAATGTGTACGTCAATGGATGTGTGAGTATGACACATGTGAGCACAAACACTTATATATATGTATATATATATATATATATATATATATATGTGTGTGTGTGTGTGTGTGTATACATACATGTATATATTTGTAT
>NC_068997.1:14566795-14570250 GCF_001194135.2 Octopus bimaculoides
ATATATATATATATATATATATATATACATACATATGTGTGTGTGTATATATATATGTACCTACATACATACATTCATACATAGAGAGGTAGATAGATAGATAGGTGTTTGTTATAATGTTCAGTTATAATTAAGACAATTTTACTTTATTCTAAAGGGTTAATCTACACTTTTGTTGCTTAAGAATGAATTATTCTTAAACAAGAATATTATTCTTTTTTACTCAAAGCACAAGGCCCAAAGTGTTTGGTGAGTGGGGGCAGTCGATTAGATCAACCCCAGTAAACAACTGATACTTAACTTATCGACCTCATAAGCACATATAAGCACACAGCCACACACACACACACACACACACATATATATATATCATCATCATCATCATCATCATCGTCTAACGTCCGCCTTCCATGCTAGCATGGGTTGGACGATTTGATTGAGGACTGGTGAAACCGGATGGCAACACCAGGCTCCAATCTAATTTGGCAGAGTTTCTACAGCTGGATGCCCTTCCTAACACCAACCACTCAGAGAGTGTAGTGGGTGCTTTTACGTGTCATATATATAGTCCAAAAATGGCTAAGTTGACTGAAACTTCGAAGTCACTGTCAATAATATTGTTGTTTAGGACAGCGACCTGGCAGAAACGTTTGCATGCCAGGTGAAATGCTTAGTAGTATTTCATCTGTCTTTATGTTCTGAGTTCAAATTCCACTGAGGTCAACTTTGCCTTTCATCCTTTCAGGGTCAATAAATTAAGTACCAGTGGAGTGCTTACCAGCATTTTGTTAACCTTTACGTTCTAAGTTCAAACTAAGAATGTAAGCCAAAGACAATTTGCCTTTTATTCTTTTGGAGCCAATGAAATGTGAACCATTTCTGTACTGGGATCAATGCAATAAACTTACCCAAACCCCCAAAATTGGTAGCTTTTATTCCAAAAATTTGAAACCATTATTGCTATTATTATTACTATTATCATTATTATTGTTGTTACTATCCTGCACGCATAAGCGAAAGCAAGGTATTGTGATCACTCATCTTTGTCTGTTTGTCTGTGTGTTTGCAAAATTACTGGAAAACGGCTGAATGGATTTTCACCAAATTTGGTAGAAATACTCATTGGGTGAGAGAGCCACAACGATGGAAATTTGGTCTGATTATCTTTAAACATACATAAATACATACATAGATAAGCGACTCGTGTGTGTGTGTGTGTGTGTGTGTGTGTGTGAGTGCACGTGTGTGTCTGTATGGGGATGGATTCAAGGGTTTCATTTATTTAAAAACTTCTTTCTTAATTTCACTGGAGTATAAATACCTATAACAGTGAAACAATTCTCAAATTCTATGCAATATTTTCTGTAATTATTTAATTTTGTTCACTTTCTTTTTCATATGAATCAACCCTCCTCTGCATGTGTATTGATCATGATGTACCTATGGGCATAGACATGTGTGGATACATATATACATAAAAACATACATAGATATGCGACTGTGTGTGTGTGTGTGTGTGTGTACAGTGATGGATTCAAGGGTTTCGTTTATTTATGAGTTGATGTCTTAATTTCATCAGTGTATAAATTCCTGTAATGGTGATATTTAACAAAAAATAATTAATTCAGTTCAATTAAAAAGCATTGTTAAGCAACACTTTGTAAGCCACACTATAGTTTGCAAACAAATTTATCTGCATGCAGAGTATGCATCTCCCCACCCCACCTCGATGCCTTTTTGCTTCCATTATCATCATCATCATTGTTGTTGTTGTTGTTGTTGTTATTATCAAGGCAGTGAGCTGCCAGAATTATTAATACACTGGGCAAAATGCTTAGTGGCATTTCATATGTCCTTACGTTTTGAGTTCAGATTCCACCAAGGTCAACTTTGCCTTTCATCATTCTGGGCTTGATAAAATAAGTACCAGTTATGCACTGGGGTAAATGTAATCAACCAGCCCCCTCCCACAAACATTTCGAGCTTTGTGTTTGTAATGTAAGGATTATTGCTATTATTATCATCTACATTATCATCTCACCACCACCACCACCATTATTATCATCATTATTATTATTATTATTATTATTATTATTATTATTATTATCATTATTATTATCAATATTATTATTATTATTATTATTATTATTATTATTATTATTATTATTATTATCATCATTATTATTATTATTATTATTATTATTATTATTATTATTATTATTATTATTATTATCATCATTATTATTATTATTATTATTATTATTATTATTATCATCATCATCATCATTATTATTATTATTATTATTATTATTATTATTATCATCATCATTATTATTATTATTATTATTATTATTATTATTATTATTATTATTATTATTTTGCTGTTTTTACTTCATTTTTCTTATTTCATGAGATTTTTTTATAATTCTCTCGAAAAACGTAATTTTAGTTTTTTGTTTTTTTTGCTTTTGCATTCATTTTACATTTCCTTTGTCTTTTAAAACTTATTACTTTCATTCCATTTATTAATTATTATTTTTTCTTTGTTTACTCATGCTTTCACATGCCTAGAAATACAGCTTTGTGCACCTCAGGTAAATGTGCGGCTTAGTCATGTTGTTTCCTTTTTTTATTTATGTTGCGCATATCACTAAGTCCTCGGGCATTGGTTACATATTTTTTTAATCATTTCCAAGATCATTATTCTTATACAGATTTTTCTGGAATTTTTTGTGTTTGTGTGATGTTTTTTTCTCTACAAATTTGGTTATTACTGCTTTCAGATATTTTTACTTTAATGATTTCTCCATTTCTTTTGCATGTGCTTGACAATACTCAACAGTCTAAGTGAAATCGTAGTCATGGACAGTGTTGGGCACCATACAGAAAAGGCACTTGTGATGGTGGCACATAAAAGGCACCTGTGACAGTGACATGTAAAAGGCACCCATGATGGTGACACATAAAAGGCACCTGTGCCGGACACATGTAAAAGACACCTGCTACACTCTTGGAGTGTTTGGCATGAGTAAAGGCATCCAGCCATAAAAACAAAACCAAAATCAGGCTGGAGCATGGGACAACTCACCGGTAGACACTAAAAAATGGCTAGCATTAGAAAAGGCATCCAGCAGTAAAAACCATGCCATCTCAAACAATGGAGCATGATGCACTTCTTGGACCCCTGTCAACTGTCCAACCCATGCTAGCATGGAACATTGATGCTAAATAATGATGATGAATAAACAAAGACCCATCCCATATAGCAGAAGCGTTAAGGTCTCTCCTTAATGATGATGATGATGATGATGATGATGATGATGATGATGATGATGATATATTATATTTATATATATATGTATGTGTATGTATATAGATATGTATGCGTATTTATATGTATATATGTAACTGTGTGTGTGTGTGTGTGTATATATATATATATATATATATATATA
>NC_068997.1:14570260-14571966 GCF_001194135.2 Octopus bimaculoides
ATATATATATATATATATATTTATATATATATACATATATTTATATATATGTACACACACACACACACACACTCACACATACATATGTTATGCACACACACACACACACACACACACACACACATACAAACATATCCACAAAAGAGCAAACACACATTGGTTTCATTAATTCATTAGAATCTTCGATGATTCGCATACTTTGGGGCTTCTTCTACTAATTGAAATGCGTTCCATTCCAAGAGAAGACTTGGTGCTGAACACTATCCATCTTGCACTAGATCATAAACCGATGAGAAGAAATTCAGCATTAATTAGGATAAATTAAGATTAATCAGGAGCAGGTTCAGGAAGAAGACTCTCACACCCACAATGAACTCTATCTTTACCAATCATCTGACCATCTATGTCTGCTTGGACATCTGCTTATACTCATATATGTCAACCTAATCATGTTACTATTATAATCACTCCATTTACTGGTCTGTTGTTATTGTATTGTGCGTTAGCCTCCATTATTGCTTTCACTTTATAATGTATATATGTGTTAGTGTGTCATATTACTTTCACATTATAATGTATGTACATGTTATTGCCTGACTACTTTCACTTTACAATGTATTATTTATGTATTAAGTATTAGTCTGTATTATCACTTTCACTTTCTAATACATATGTGTGTTAGATTCTCTTAATATTTTCACGTTATAATGTTGCATTGAGTGTTATTCAATGTTATTATTTTCTCCTTATATCGTTGTACATGTGTGTTATTGCATTATACGTTAGTCTCTTTTATTGTTATCACATTATAATGTAATGAATATATATATTATTGTACAGAGTATTAGTTAGTCTATCTTATTATTTCCGCATTATAATATTGTATTGTGTTGCGCTGGTCCTCTCTCATTATTGTCACTTTCTAATATTGTATTGAATGTCTATGAAAAGATATATATGTATATATATATGTATATATATATATATATATATATATATATATATATATATATATATATATACCAATGAAAAGAAGAAGACAAAGAAAATTCTTTAACACATCTTTAATTATACGTTACAAATGTGTCCGTACTATGTCCATTTACAATGCCAGTTTATGCTAAAATTCTAAATGAAAAAATCCTGTAATATTTGCAGTTTTAGGCATTGGAGAGGCACTTCCTCAGACTTGCATCAAAGGCGTGCTATTACATTGTGCGTCTGTCTGACCTTGGTGTTAGCAAAACATCGGGAAGCAACAAAAAATAAAAAGAGAAAAAATTGAAAGTGGGTGTGCGAGATGATTATGTAGAGAGATATTATGTGGTGGTGGTGGGAATCAAGAGGGTGGATATGCATAATGATAGGAGGAGGGAGGAAAAATGAATAGAAGATGAAAGTGTAGTAGGAGGATATACATATATATATATCTGTATATATGTGTGTGTATGTATGTGTGTGTGTGTATATGTGTGTATGTATATCTGTATATATGTTGAAGAGCATAGGCTCGAAACGTTAAAGACTTTCTCTATTCCTGAGCATTATACTAATACATCCATTTGTTGTTTACACCACCTGTTTTCGTCTGTTGTTTTTTCGTAAATTTTCCCCTATCATCATCATCATCATCATCATCGTTTAACGTCCACCTTTCATGCTAGCATATATATATATATATATATATATATATATATATATATATA
>NC_068997.1:14573794-14576721 GCF_001194135.2 Octopus bimaculoides
ACAGACACGTGTACCCTTAATGTATTTCTCGGGGATATTCAGCATGACCCAGTGTGACAAGGCTGACCCTTTGAATTACAGTCATAACAGAAACAGGAAGTAAGAGTAAGAGAAAGTTGTGGTGAAAGAGTACAGCAGGGTTCAGCACCATCCCCTGCTGGAGCCTCGTGAAGCTTTAGGTGTTTTTTCGCTCACAACGCCCAGTTTGGGAATCAAAACCGCGATCCTATGACCGTGAGTCCACTGCCCTAACCACTGGGCCATTGCGCCTCCTCATATGTGTCTATGAGTCTTATGACAGGCCTTGAACAGTGGAAGCTGTTGTTTCAGCATTCTGATATTGCATCATTCACTCCACTCCGTTCTCAAAAAATCTCATTTCAAACCAATTTAAAAAAAAAACAAAATCCTTATTTTTGAATCAGAGGCAACATATAAAATTTTATTTTGATTGAACATTCATAGATGTAAAATGAATATAAACTTTCTAATTTCTGTAGCTGCTGAGATAAGACAATAGATAATAATCAAACAAGTAATCAATCAATTAAACATTCAATCAAACAAATAAAACAATTCCCCCAAAAAAGCAAACAAAAAGAATCATAATAAATGAATAGCATCTCATTTGTTAATGTCTAATAATTTTAAACGAGGGCGGAGGGATAATGGGAGAGGTTAACAATATGTGAGGAAATATACATACATATATGTCTATATGTGTGTGAACATAGACAGGCATGCATACATATGCATGTATATGTCTATGTGTGCGTGTATATATACATTATATATATATATATATATATATATATATATATATATATATATATATATATATATGCTATTCTCATCTCTGCTTCTTCCTCCTTCCTTATCTATTTAATTAAAGACATACCAGCGAAAACCATGGGTTCCCCATTGTTATTATATCCATTTTCTTTTCCTAGGAGTGGCTGTGTGGTAAGTAGCTTGCTTACCAACCACATGGTTCTGAGTTCAGTCCCACTACGTGGCAACTTGGGCAAGTGTCTTCTACTATAGCCTCGGGCCAACCAAAGCCTTGTGAGTGGATTTGGTAGAAGGAAACTAAAAGAATCCCGTCGTATCTATGTATATATATGTATGTGTGTGTGTGTCTGTGTTTGTCCCCCCCAACCGATGCTGGTGTATTTACGTCCCCATAACTTAGTGGTTCAGCAAAAAGAAACCGATAGAATAAGTACTAGGCTTACAAAGAATGAGTCCTGGGGTTGATTTGCTCCACTAAAGGCGGTACCCCAGCATCGCCGCAGTCAAATGACTGAAACAAGTAAAAGAGTAAAAGAGTAAAAGAGAGTATATATATATGCATATGTATGTATGTATGTATATATATATTTATTTATTTATATAGATATATACATATAAGTACAGAGCTATAATATGCAGAGGTGTGGCTGTGTGGTAAGAAGCTTGCTTCTCAGCCACATGATTCCAGGTCCAGTCCCACTGCATGGTACCTTCAGCAGGTGTCTTCTACAATAGCCTCAGGCCTACCAAAGCCTTGTGAGTGGATTTGGTAGACAGAAACTGAAAGAAGGCAGCGAGCTGGCAGAAACGTTAGCACGCCGGGCAAAATGCTTAGTGGTATTTCATCTGCCATTACGTTCTGAGTTCAAATTCCGCCGAGGTCGATTTTGCCTTTCATCCTTTCGGGGTCGATAAATTAAGTACCAGTTACGCACTGGGGTCGATGTAATCGACTTAATCCCTTTGTCTGTCCTTGTTTGTCCCTTCTATGTTTAGCCCCCTGGGGGCAATAAAGAAATAAGAAACTGAAAGAAGCCTGTCGCATACACATATATGTGTGTGTGTGTGTGCATGTGTGTATGTGTGTGAGTGTGTGTGTGTGTGTGTGTGTGTGTGTTTGTGTGTCTGTGTTTGTCCCCCCCCAACATCACTTGTCAACCGATGGTGGTGTGTTTATGTTCCCGTAACTTAGCAATTCGGCAAAAGAGACTGATAGAATAAGTACTAGGCTTCCAAAGAATAAGTCCTGGGGTCGATTTGCTTGACTAAAGGTGGTGCTCCAGCATGGCCGCAGTCAAATGACTGAAACAAGTAAAAGAGTAAAAGAGTAAAAAAAATTCCTGCTAAAGCAGTCACAGAAGTTTGGTGCAGACTTCTGCCTGGCTGGCTCCTGTCAAACCATTCCACCCATGCCAACATAGAAGGCAGGCATGAAACAAATGATACACACTGTATAGTCCATGTGGTAAAGTGGTTGGTGTTATGAAGGGTATTCAGTCATAAAAACCATGCCAAAGTAGACATCGGTTCTTGATGCAGTCCTTCAACTCAACTGATTGTGTAAAACCATTTAACCCCTGCCGGCATAAAACATGGACATTCAGTGATGGCGATATATATGCATGTGTGTGTGCGTGTGTGTGTGTGTGTGTGTGTGTGTAAATGTAAGTCTGAGTATGTGAGTACATCTGTAAGTAAAAAGCTATGTGCATACATGTGCTTGTGTGTTTGTGTGTATGTATATAATTATGCATCTATGTATGTACTCTTCGAAAACGGTCATACACACAGGAACAGAACTCAGAGGTTACTACATCAATTCTACAGCTACCATTATGACTACCACTGCACCCACTAACACCAACGCTGCCACCATCACCACCACCATCACTGCCGCCAACATCACTTGGGCCAATTTCACCTCTACACTCTAGTAATTAATAATATAAATATCAGCAAAACTTTACAGAACCATCCAACCATCAAACCATCCAAGTTATCCAAGCTAGCTGAGCTTAGTATTAAAACAAAAAATAAAAAATAAAAGAGAGAAATAGATGGATAAAAAAAAAAACAAAAGCAGAAACGCAGAAAGCAGCAAATAAAAAGATAACGAAAACACAAACAAAAATATA
>NC_068997.1:14576856-14579335 GCF_001194135.2 Octopus bimaculoides
AAGTAAATTAACAATAAATAAACGAATGTAAGAAATAAATAAAACGTATTAATAAAAATAAAACAGGTAAAAAAAAATGGTAAATCTTGGTAAAGTAAATAAAGTAGATCAAATGAAAGGTATTCTGGGAATAAATGCAATTAGTGCAATTAGCAAGATTGTAACCATGGATATTAGGGAAAGTAGATGATAATGATAATGATAATGATGGCAATGATGATGATGATGGTGATGATGACGATGATGGTGATGATGACGATGATGGTGATGATGGTGATGGTGATGATAGCAGCGATGCATTTATAGAAAGCAATATTGTGTGTGAATGTATTTGTAAGTGTTTGTTATGTGTGTGAGTTTGTATAAACCATGCATATATAATTATTGTATATGAACACTTGTGTATAATTATATATTTATATCAGAACACACGCATCTGTATACAGACATACCTATAAAATGCCAATACATATGTACTGATGAATATGTGAATATATGCCTGCATGCTGTGTGTGTGAATATATATACATATATATATATATATATATATATATATGTACATTCATATATACATAGATATATATATATACATATATATACATGTGTGTGTATATACCTATATATATATTTATAGATACAAACACACACACATGCACACATGCATATGCACAAACGCTCACACATGTAAATATAAATATATGGACATATACATGCATACAGAACAATCTCATTTTATGATATTGCTCATGGTGAAAATGGGTTGTGGGGAAATAAGAGGGAGAGCAACAGTGAGGGAGAGAGAGAGAGAGAGAGAGATGGGGGAGAGGGAATACTGATGGCATAAGAGGACATTACAGCAACAACAACAACAGCAGCAACAACAACAGCAGCAACAACAACAGCAACAGCAGCAACAACAACATCAAACATCTGTACTATATCGTTTTATAAGTAGGGACGAGGAGTGGGGGGGAAATGAAGAAGGGACAGAAAGAGAATGGGAGACAGTGAAGACAGAGATAGATGAACAGACAGACAGACAGATGGACAGACTGACAGACAAACAGACAGACAGTCATACAAACAGAAGCAAATTACACGTGATATGCTTGTAATCTCAAAGATACTAATTCATTGTCATCATCGTCATCGCCGTTGTCGTCGTCGTCGTCGTCGTGATCATCATCATCATCATCATCATCATCTTAAGTGTTTTAGCGTTCACTTTTTCCATGATTGCATTGCATGGGTAATTATTATTAAAATTATTATTATTATTATTATTCGTCTTTACATTCTGAGTTCAAATTCTGCCAAGGTCGGCTTTACCTTACATCCTTTCAGGGTTGATAAATTCAATACTAGTGAAAAACTGGGGTCGATGTAATTGACTAATCCCCATCCAACAAATTTCAGCCCTTCTGCCTTTAGTAGAAAAGAATTTTATTATTATTATTATTATTATTATTATTATTATTATTATTATTGTTCAGTAGTTTTATTTTTATAACGTGCTTTCACTTCACTACCGAGCGCAGCTCTGTGTGCCTTGGGTATGTGCTATTACACTTCGTAACACAGTGTAAGTAAAAATACACCGGTGTCTTTAGTCATCTGTCAAGTCACAAAAAGGAACTCAAACAGATAATACTTTCCTTAAGGTGTGTGCTGTGCCCAATAAGGCTGCTTTTTGCAAGATATCAATCTCACATGGGATTTCCAGTTGCCTTAAGAAGTTTTGAAGTTTCAATGGGATTGAACCCAATGCTCTGATCACCACTGGTATCACTTTTACATTACTCTCTCGCATTCCATACAATCTTGCCATTTCCACTTTCAATTCGGAGCACTTGATGATATTTTCAACCTCTTTACTCACAACATTCATGTCACATGTAGAGGTGAGGCTGGTTATGCTTTGGCAACTGCTGTTCTTCCCTTAACAACCTTGCTCAGACTTGTGTCTCAGGGGAGAATTTTCTAGATACTTTTTATTTGCCACACTGGTCAGTGGGGAACTTTCTAGGTGCAATCCCATGCACATTCATGAC
This sequence comes from Octopus bimaculoides, assembly GCF_001194135.2. NCBI lineage: Eukaryota > Metazoa > Mollusca > Cephalopoda > Octopoda > Octopodidae > Octopus > Octopus bimaculoides. The sequence continues at coordinate 14,578,908 of NC_068997.1, forward strand.
CAGACGGGTGTTTCTTACAATTGTCTGAGTAATTTGAATGCTAAAGGGTTAAGCTTATTTTGTGATAAGAAAACAGGAAAAGGTTAACACCAAGTTGGTCAACAGTCTCCACCCTATCATACACTTTGTTTTATTAATTAATGAATGTGGCTGTCTCTACATAGCTTTGCTAGAAATATCAGACAAATCTCCCTCAATTTAGCTCCCTGGGGACTTAGAGAGAAAAGAAACACATTAAACAATAGGGCTCTAGAGATGGGTTGGTCATGGCTCAAAAATAAAAACCTTTGATCTGAGGTCTGCTTGATCAAGGATGATTTGAAGATAAACAAATCAAGAACAAGAACAACAAGCACAAACATATGTACAAGTCTACATGTATATATATATATATATATATATATATATATATATATATATATATATAT
>NC_068997.1:14584741-14592021 GCF_001194135.2 Octopus bimaculoides
GAAGAAGAAGAAGAAGAAGAAGAAGAAAAAGGAGGAAGAGAAGAAGAAGAAGAAGAAGAAGAAGAAGAAGAAGAAGAAGAAGAAGAAGAAGAAGAAGAAGAACATCAACCACAGCAATAACAACAACAGCAATCATTAAGTTCTTATTTCTATCATTTCTTTTACTCATCTTTATTCTTCATTATTTTTCTCGATGTAACTTTAGCAATTGTAGTCTCATTGCTCCACCGCCACCACCACCACAACCACCACCACTACACACTTTACTGTTTAATTGTTTTCTAATTAACAAGATATTGCCACTATTGTTCCCCTCCCTTCTGGCAGCACAATTTTTGTTTTCATTCGTCTCTTTTCTTGTTGGTTCCTTATTTTATTCATTTATTTATCTATATACTTTTTTTTTATTTTTGCTTCCTTACAGAATTGTTACATGTATAGTTATGTTCATAGGTGAGTGTATATGTGTGTGTATATATATATATATATATATATATATATATATATATATATATATAGTTGTGCGTTTGTGTGTTTGTATGTGTGTGTGTTTGAGCATTTCTGTTTTGTCATTTTTGCATCTGTCTCTTAGGTTGGAAAATGTTTTTATTTTGTTTATATATTTTGCTTTTCCATTTATTTTGTGTTTTTTATGCTGCTTTCGTTAATTGGTATTGTTTAATTTGAACCATATACACACATACATACACACATATATACATACATACATATATATATATATTTATATATGTGTGTACATATATATATATATATATATAGACATACACATATATATAGATGTGTTCAAATTTATTTTCTTTTATCACTTTCAGTAATTAAAAGTAATTGAATGATCTGATATAGAATCTAGTATTACTACTACTACTACTACAAATGTTACCACTGCTACTGCTGCTACTGCTGCTGCTGCCGCTGCTGTTGCTGCTGTAATGATAACGATACTGATTGCAATTATGACAACAATTATAAAATATCAACGAGAATGGTGTTGATGAAGATGATGACGACGACAACGATGATATTGGCGATTGATGATAATGATGATGATGATGACGATGACGATGACGATGATGAGGAGGAGGAGGAAGACGATTCTTTTATTGCAGGCTTTTAGCCGTCAGTTTATTTCCAGAAGAAAGGGTGGAGGTGGCGGGGGGAACGTAGAAGTTGTGAAGTTGATGCAGTTATCACAATCAAAATAACTGATTTATTATATATATTGCAAAACAATGCTAACAGCAACAACAACAACAACAACGACGACGACGACGACGATGACGATGATGACGACGATAACAATTGACTCATATTGATAACAATAACAGCAATCAAATATAATTAAAATGATAATGATTTCGTTTTTATTTGCCACGGGGTCTATACAAACGCAAACATTTAAATACATTTAAGAGAAGACAATATATTTAGGGTTGTCCGCCCGCCAAAAAAAAAAAAAGAAAAATCATCAAAGTAATTACGATTATAATTGCGATTCTTATTAATATTTTTGCTAATTATTATTGTTTTTATTATTATTGCTTCCATTATTATTATCATTATTATTATCATCATAATCATTATTATTATTATTATTATTATTATTGTTGTTGTTGTTGTTATTATCATCATTATTATTATTCCTTATCCTTATCCTTATTATTATTATTATTATTATTATTATTATTATTATTATTATTATTATTATTATTGTTATTATTATTATTGCTGTTGTTATTGTTATTATTTTTTTCATTATCATCGACATGAACAGCAACGGCAACAGCAAAACACCAACAACTTAATTAATAGACCCACTAAATCAATTGTCTTTGTCTCATTAGCAATTGTATTAAATTGCAAAAGGAGGCAGAACAACAATACTACAACAACAACTACAACAATAAACAACAGTATCAGTAATCAAAAAAAAAACATCGAGATTAAAAGAAACTAAATAACAAACGCAACAATCCAATAAAGAAAGAAAATTAAAAAAAAAGAACATAGAAAATAAAATAAACAAACTCTAAAATGGAAAATGGTATAATATAAAAAAAAACATCAAAACGAAGAAAAAGGAATAGAAAGTGCTATCATTATCATTAACAAGGAAACTTAATTGATATAAAAGATGTGTGTATATATATATATATATATATATATATATATATATACACACACACATATATATATACATATATATTTACACACAGACATATATATATGCACACATATATATACATATATATGTATATATATATATGTATATAGACATACACATATATATGTTTATATATATATATATATGCATGCACATACACATGCATTTTGTAATTGCTAATTGCATTGTTGTTCTTAAGTGTTGTTCTTAAAAAATAAAAGAAAACCTAAGGTTTTGAGGGGTTTTTTTTGGTTTGTTTTATATCTTATCTTTTTTTTATTTTTTGAGGCTGTTACTTGTTCTACAGAATCTTGTTATAGCAAATGTTGAAACTGTGCTATGTTTGTAACCTCCACATCACACCCTCTCAGCGCCACAACCTTCCCCACCACCACCACCGCCACCACCACCACCACTACACTTCTCCATTTTCATTAACACTATATACAACACCTTCATTAAATGTAATATCGAAAATAATAATTAAACATGCTCACACACATACACACATACAGAAGCATACTTATTCACACACACACACACACAGGTGCATATACACACACACAAACACATATCGAGACGTATTCTGTTCGGTTAACCACAGGTAAAAGCACAAATAAATAAATTAAAATTACGTTGCCTTCAGGATTAGAAAAATAAAGATCTGATTTGAACTAAATAGTCTATAGATCCCTAGGGTACTTGACTTGTAATATTTGTGTTGTTATTATTATGTTGTTGTTATTATTGCTATTAATTTTGTTGTTGTTGTTGGAGTCTTTCTCTCTACCTTATTTGTTAATCGTTTTCTCTGTTTGTTTATTGTTGTTTTTTTTTTAAATCCATTTTCTTTTCGCTTCTTTATTCTTTGTATATTGTTTGTGTCGAATGAATAAACAGGTTGAGTTTCACTAAGGACATGTCTTGCATGGTGCTTAAGCTCTTTTTTTATATTTTTGGAACATGACAAAAACCTGGATACAGGAGGGTAGGTGGAGGTGGTAAGTGGGAGGTGAAATCTTTTATTTGTTTACTCGTTCATTTATATATATATATATATATATATACATATATATATATTTATTTATTCATTTATCTTAATTGTTTGTGTCTCAGTTGATAATAAAACTGAAACGTTTAGCTTTAATGGTAAAGAAGATACACCGCAAGATTATGGAGCGAAATAGAAATTTGCTAACCTGGCTGACCCATGCAAGCAAGGAAGCAAGGTGAAGTAAGAAACAGGTATTTGAACAAGGGAAAAATGATGATGATGATGATGAAGGGGAGAAGGATCATCATAATCGTTATCATCATCAGCATTGCTGTCATCAACATTACCACTCTCATCATTATATAGGTGAGAAGATGGAGGAGAAGGAGGAAGAAGAAGGAGGATAAAGAAAGATGTTACAACAAAAGGATTTGCCTCACAACACAATAACAAATGCACAACTAGAAGAGGTTAATAAAAACAGCTGGGATCAGCTGGGATCAACTGAGTCAAGTAAGAATGAACAGAATTGAAATGAGGTGAAAGTATTTGAGATCAAATGAAATTAGCTTCTATTAAATGAAGTGGTTAGTGATCAAATGAAAGAATATAGGAACAAACGAATTGAAGGAGTATCAAAAACAGGAAGCGAGGTTCCAATGATGAAAGCATGGATCAAAAGAGAGAATGCAGAATAAAAACAAAACTGGCTGGGATAAAAATGAAAGAAGCTGGGATCAAATGAGGGTCTAGGATCAAATTAAAGCAGCTGGTATCAAATTGATAGATCTGGGTTCAAATAAAAAGAGCTAGGATCAAGTGAAAAGAGGTGGCATGTAATAGAATGATCTAAATCAAATATTAGGTATTTGGAATAAAATGAAAGGAACCTGGATCAATTGAAAGAATCCAGAATCAAATAAATGCTATTGAGATCAAGTGAAAGGAAATTCAGAGTAAATGGCACCATAAAAAGAGACTAGGATCAAAGGGGAAAAAGCATGGATCAATTGAGAGATTCTATAATACAAGTTAAACTAGTTGGAATAAATGAAACAAGCCGGGATCAAATACAAATGGTTGAGAATAGTCAGACAATAAGTGTCACCAGACAAGGTGAACAGGGATCAAATGAAATTAATTAGGTCAAAAAGAAATGGGTTAAAATGGTTAATGCTTGAATCAATTAAAAAGAATTGAAATAAAGATAAAGGACCCGGGATTGAATAAAAGATGCTGAGGTCAGGTAAAAGAGGTTGTGATTAAATAATGTTGCATGGGATCAAATGAATGGAAGCACAATCAAATGAAAGCAGCCAGAAATGAAAGAATCAGAGCAAATGGATGAACGGGATTATATGAAAGAAACTGGGGTGAATGAAAGGAATTTGGATCAAATGAAAAGAGTTCAAATAAAAGGATCAAATAGGATCAAATGAGAGGGAAATTATATTAGTCTTAAGCATCAATTTGACACAGATTAGAGAGACAGGCTCAGTAATGGGACTTAAATTATATACCTATTACTTATCAATGAATGCATTAATGATTATACTAAAAGCTCCTGCCAATCCCCTTCTCAAATTAATTACCATAAATATGTGGTTTGAATCCCATTAGTTTTCCTCTCCTGTTTCAAATTATTACTTGCAATGTTTAATGTCTGTAAGTCAACATGTTTAGCAGTTGGTTCATTCAGGAAGCAGAATAGTACGGTGTCAAATCTGTTAACATCTTCCACAATGTAGTACAGCGTGTTCGTAAATGATCTTTACAACTTCCACAATTTGTCATCTAGACGTTTGGTGTGTAACCAATGAAGATCATGGGGAAGTATCCTCATTGAGCTCGTGTGGAAGTGTGCTCATGCAACCAATGAAGCTCATGTGGAAATGTACTCATGGAGATCATGAGAAAGTGTCCTCATGCAATCCATGAAGCTCACGTGGAAGTATCTGAATGGATCTCGTGTGGAAGTGTGCTCATGCAACCAATAAAGCTCATGTGGAAGTATCCTCATGGAGCTCATGAGGAAGTGTCCTCATGGAGCTCATGTGGGAATGTCCTCATGCAACGAATGAAGTTCATGTGGGAGTGTCCTCATGGAGCTCATGCAGGAGTGTCCTCATGCAACGAATGAAGCTCATGTGGAAGTGTCCTCATGTGGAAGTGTCCTCATGTGGGAGTGTCCTCATGCAATGAATGAAGCTCATGTGGACGTGTCCCCTGACAACTTTCTACTTTAATAACAGGGACAGCATCAGCAGTATTCTTTTATTCTTTTATTTGTGTCAGTCATTTGACTGCGGCCATGCTGGAGCACCACCTTAAAGTGCTTTATTGGAAGGAATCGACCCATGGACTTATTCTTTGTAAGGCCTACTACCTATTTTATCAGTCTCTTTCGCTGAACTGTTAAGCTACAAGGATGTAAAACACACCAGCATCAATTGTCAAGTGATGGTTGGGAGACAAACACAGACACACAAACATACAAATTTATACATGTACATATATGACAGGATTCTTTCAGTTTCCATCTAGCAAATCCACTCACAAGGCTTTGGTCAGCCCGAGGCTGTAGTAGAAGACACTCGCCCAAGGTGCCAAGCAGTGGGACTGAACTCAGAGCCATGTGTTTGGGAAGTAAGCTTCAGGTAATGATTTTTATGTAAGATAGAAGGCATCATATTTAAGAAGAAAGGATTGAGTTTCATACGTGGCAGATATTTTCTGTTACGGATCCGTGAAGGAAGATGGGAATGAAGGATTGAGACCACAAGGTACGATTTGGATTTTGAATCTGAGATGGAAAGAAATTAAACACCATTGTTCTTTCAATTCTGCCATCTAATAAAAATAAACATGATGATGATGAGGAGGTGGAGGAGGAGGGGGAAACCACAATAACATGATGCCTACAAAGATTAAAATGATGATGATGACGATGTTGATGATGATAATGATGATGATGATGACAATGATGATGACGGAAAGAACAATGACGATGACTGCAATAATGATGAAGATGATGATGACGACGATGATGATGATGACGATGTTGATGATGAGGACAATGACAATGATGATGACAATGATGAGGATAAAGACACAGTGATAATGATGACGACGACGACGATGATGGTAATGATGATGAAGATAATGACGATGATGACGATAATGATGATGATGAAAGCAATAATAGTGATGATGGTGGTAATGATTAAAAGTACGATGATGATGATGATAATGAGGATGATGATGATGATGACGACAATAATGAGGACGAAGACACAATAATAATGACAGTGATAATGATGATGATGATGATGACAATGATGATGACTGATGAAGATGAAGACATAATAATAATGACAGTGATGATGATGATGACGATGACGATGATGACAATGATGATGATGACGATGAAGATAATGACGATGATGACGATAACGATGACGAAAGCAATAATAGTGATGGTGGTGATAGTGATTATAAGTACGATGATGAAGATGATGATGATGATGATGATGATGATGACGACGATGATGATGATGATGATGATGATGATGACAACACAGGAGCATGACACTAAACAAAGGAAAATATTACATTATGAAACCAAAAGTTGCCTTGTTTATCAGTGGATCTATGGCGAAAAAAAATAAAAGATCAATTACCATCATCATCATCATCATCATCATCATCATCATCATCATCATCATCATCATCATCAACAACACTGATTACAGCAAGCAAATTCCCCGTCCCCAACACTGCACAATACTCACGTACATGTTATCATATATACATCACAGACTGATTAAGACAACAAATTACGTAGACACACATGCACGCAAACATAAACTATAGTATTCACACACACACACACACACATATTTTATAAGAGGAAAGAGAAAATCAAAGAGAGAAAGAGAGAGAGAGAGAGAGAGAGATAGGAAGTGAAAAAGGAAGATTTATGAAATCCAAAATTATAGTTTTAAATGTAATAATATCCTTCTCGTGAACATCACCACCACCACTACTACCACCACTGCTAGTACCACCACCACCGCCGCCGCCCCCGCCGCCCTCGCCACCACC
>NC_068997.1:14592330-14593542 GCF_001194135.2 Octopus bimaculoides
TATCGAAAACAAACTCGTTACTAGCAAAGATACACCGTGATTAAAACAAACAGCATCACCTTTACCACTACCTTTTCCTCCTCTGCTTCAATGCTGTGATCTTCCTACTCCACCACCACCACCACCACCACCACCACCTACACCATCACCATCTCCTTTGCAATTGCTACCACTACAACCATAAGACTATGCAACTAACATCAACACTGCCAATGCCTTCCTCCTCCCCCTCCTCATCCTTCGCTACTTCCACAGTCACCATTATCACTGCTCCAACCACCATCGCCACCACCATTATCACTATCAGCATCACCACCACCACCAACAACGACCCCCCAACACTGTCATCCATCTCTCTCCCTCCCTCCTTCCTCGTCCTTCACCACTTTCACAATAAACATCATCATCATCATCATCATTGCCAACGGCACTCCTAACAGCATCACCACCACCACAACTAGCATTACCACCACCATCACAACCACCACCACCACATACAACTAGCACCATCACACACTCAACTAGCACCACCACCACCACTACAGCCACACACACAACCATCACCACACACAACTACCTCTACCTCCACCACCACACACAACTACCACTACCGCCACCACCACACACACCTACCACTACCGCCACCACCACACACAACTACCACTACCGCCACCACCACACACAACTACCACTACCACCACCACACACAACTACACACACACTCACCACCACCTCTATTACCACTGCAGCCACTACCACTGCCACTACCACCACTACCACCACCACCATCACCATAATTGACCACCACCACCACCTCCACTACCACCAACACCATAATTGACAGCTTCCTCACCTTATGTAGATAAATCTATGCCTTTCCACAGCTTCACCTTATGTCATGTGCATCACCCACCACGACAACACTCTCTCACCTCTCATAGCAAAATCAACAACACCAACATTATCAACATCATCATCATCACCATCATCATCATTATCATCATCATCATGCATTTCTGAAGTACAGCGCACACACACATGCATAAACACACGCATACAACACACATGCACTCATATACACAGGTATACATGCGCACACATATATGCAGGTATGCATACATGCACACATTATGCAAGCACTCGTACAGACAGACAGACAGACAGACAGACACTGGCAATCAAGAAAAGCAAAATAATTTTCACGCTGCCACC
>NC_068997.1:14597332-14598017 GCF_001194135.2 Octopus bimaculoides
CCATGGGTAGACAAAGAACAATTTTTACAATAAGTTTCTGTGGGGATTGAATGTTTACAATTCTCTCAAAACACTGAAAATAGATACCAAATGACGCTAAAACCACCTCAGTGTCATTTGGCATCTATTTTCAGCATGTGGAGAGGCTTGTTCCCGATCCCTTGTTATCATTATGTATATAATTATTAATTTAATATTTAGAAAATTTACCTGTAAGGTTTTTATTTTCATGCTCACCACCTAAAAAAATAACGAATAATTTTATCCTTTATTATATAAATAGATAGATAGATAGATAGTTATACATACATGTGTATATACTTATATATATATATATGTGTGTATATGTGCGTGTGTGTATTGGTATTCATGCTACACCACACATATTAAGTTCTCATTTGAACTATAGCTGTCCAAGCTCCATACTGTGCATATTATACACACACATATAAATAGATATGTATGTATGTATGAGTGTGAGTATGTGTGCATGTATAAACGTATATACACATACATTTATAAATATATATTTATATATATATATATATATATATATATATAAATATATATATACACACACATATATAGAGGGAGAAGTAAACAGAGAGAGAGAGCTATATGCTTAGTTAGATAAAGACAGAAATATACTGCATCAAAATAAAAAAAATAAATAAAAAAACAAAGA
>NC_068997.1:14599217-14600856 GCF_001194135.2 Octopus bimaculoides
TATATATATATATATATATATATATATATTTATATATATGTCAAAATAAGTAATACGATTTCAAGTAGTAATGCAGTATGACCGTTTCAAGTGGCTCCATTTAATTGATCAATGCAGTCATTACGCCAATTTAAAATACTGTGCTATCTTCAGTTGCACAGATATGGAATTTCAGCAGACAATATAATTTTTCTTAAATATTGTAACAGAGCAAGAGGATGAAAGAGAGTTAGTTGTGTTGTGGCTACTGTAGCAGAAATCTACAATTGCAGCAAGAATATATATATACATATATATCCATATATAAATTTAAGATCCAGCAGTCAAGATGTAGAAAGACAGTTAGCTTGAAGCAATCTGTAGTAAATATATAAAACAACTTTCAGGACAATAGTGGTCTATTGAGTCGGAAGGTTTGTCTGTAAACATGTACCTGCTTGCGATGATGTAAACTTTCATTTAATCAAGATATCCTTGGCCTGTAAATACGACTGCAGTATACACCTTCTTTGAATATTTATCACTTCTGAGGTTCCGCTCACTATGAAACACATGTAGCCCAGATCTTATCTACTCCATTCATTAACTCTTGTATTTGTAGAGAGAGACAGGAAGAAAGAAGGAAAATACAACAATATCTGTTTCAACACACGATTTCACATCAAGAATAAAGCAGGCGTTAGGAAGGGCATCCAGCTGTAGAAACTCTGCCAAATCAGATCGGAGCCTGGTGTAGCCACCTGGTTCATCAGTCCTCAGTCAAATCGTCCAACCCATGCTAGCATGGAAAGCGGACGTTAAACGATGATGATGATGATGATGATGATGATATATGTATATATATATATGTATGTATATATATGTGTGTGTGTATATATATATATATATATATATATATATATATATAGAGAGAGAGAGAGAGAGAGAAGGAGAGCAAGAGAGATGGAGAGCTATGCAACTCAGAAAAGAAGCAGCAGAAGATGCACTCAGCTGCTATAGAGTAATGGACAAACAGAAGAAAAGAATAAAATCAAAATGAAATATCCTTTCACAATATTTCAAAAAACAATAAAAAGATTATTATTATTATTATTTTTTTTTGTACTTTTTTTTCTGCATATGCTAATGCAAATTAATAAACTCATAAAACATAAAAGACCATCCAACTCATTTATGTCCTTCTTTATTTATATCGATTTCATTCCATTTCTTCCTGTAAGGTGTTTCAGAGAAATTAAAAATTTAGTTATTTTCCAAAGTCTAGACATCAATTGCTGATATTAGTTGTATTTATTTATTGAAAGGCTAATAGTCTTCGAAATAGGATATTGTGCCCGTGATCAAGAGGTCACGAGTTTGATTCCTGGCTCGAGTTGCATGCTGTACCATTTGAGCAATGCACTTTATTTAAATATTTGTCACAGTCTACTTAGCCGAAACGAGTACCAACCGACTTTTGGTTCAGCCTTCTCTCACACCAACAGATGGTCTATTGGGTCAAAGATGGGAGAGATGAGTGAATGTAGAAACTCTGCCAAATCAGATTGGAGCCTGATGTAGCCACTTGGTCCACCAGTCCTCAGTCAAATCGTCCAACCCATGCTAGCATGGAAAGCGGACGTTAAACGATGATGATGAT
>NC_068997.1:14600886-14605639 GCF_001194135.2 Octopus bimaculoides
TATATATATATATATATATATATATATATATATATATATATATATTATTCATTAGCAAAGCATAGTATTGACAGTAACTTCAAAGTTCTTGAATTTTCTGGGATAAGTAGAACTCTGTTGAATGATAATTAGGTTGTAGATTAAGTTGTGATAGAAAGGTATTATAGATGTGTATTGATTAAATTTGGAGTCATGTTTTACATACATACATACATACATACATACATACATACATACATACATACGTACATACAGATGGACAGACAGATAGATAGATAGATAGATGGATAAACATATGTGTGTGTGTATGTATATGTATATATAACTATATATGTATATATATATATACACACACGTACATATATGTATATATAATATATATGTGTATGTATGCATTTATGTATATATATATATTATATTCATGCATGAATGAATATATATATATATATATATATATATATATATAGATATATTTCTATATGTATGAATATGTGTGTGCGTTTGTGCATACACCAATAAATGGATAGAGAGATAGATAGGTTTATACATTGCAGAGCAATATGTATGCACAGAGGGGGGGGGGAGAAAGAGAAAGAAAAAGGGTGATAGACATGTGCACAACCATATATTAGCAAGTATTCAGCTGTCAGTGATGGTCTCATTGAACATACAAAAATAATTGAAGTTACTAATAATGTATATTTGTCAAATAAATCATTTTGGTACCATAAATCTATTCAATTAATTTTACTTATGATTAAAATGTATATGTATTTCATGTAGATGTATTATATTTTTATGTATTGTGGTTATAAAAACATGAGTACTTATCTCGCACACGCACAAATACACACACATGCAACCACACACACACATACTTAAATTGCTTTCTCTCAACTTATAAACATATATATATATAAATGTATGTATATATATCTCTATATATATATATATATATATATATATATATATATATATATATATTGTGCAAGACACAGAGAGAGAAAGAGATAGCAGTTGATGTACTTTTATATATGTATACAAACACACACACACACACACATACACATATATATAATATGTTATCACGTATGTATAGATAACCCATGCCAGCATGGAAAGTGGATGTTAAATGATGATGTGTACACATACATACACACACACACATGTGCACACACACACATGTGCACACACACACATACACACACACACACATACACATATCATATATCATAATCATCATCAATGTACAATGATGATGATGATGATGATGACAACAATGATGATGATTACAATAGTGATGATGATGATGATGATGATGATGATGATGGTAATGATGATGACAATGATAATGATGATGATGGTAATGACAATGATGGTAATGATGATGATGATGGTAAAGATGACGATGACGACGACGATGACAACAACAACAGCGACGATGACAGTGACGATGTTTATAGAGTGGCCTTTTCTAACCACCACTAGTTGCATTATTTGTCATCACATTCATAAATTTCAATCTCTGGAATTCAACTTCTACTACTTTTGCTCATGTCTTCCTCAGTTTCCATCTTCCAAAAATTCACACACACAGGGCCTTTTGGAACTTATTTACCAAACTGCCATTATGTTTACACTGTACTCCCTTTTCTTGCAAACTTCCCCTGGACCCTTTTATACACCGAGGTTGTCTTTTACTTGCCTGTGTCACATCGTTCACGTAAACTAACAGAACACTTGTCATAAAGTGCCAGTACCGCCCTCTTAGTTCTTTCTCTGATTCACACATTTTTACAATTCCAGACATATGGTTTGTTAACAACTTACCAAATATCTCATGCACAAGCATTAGAGAATCTACCATTTCGTTTCATGGCAGAATCTCTATAGTACCAGTTGAGGTAACAGCTCACTGAACTTTTGCTACAAACACACACATACACACACTGAAGAGATACAGCAAGAGGTACAGGCTATGCCTGATGGAGAAAAGAGCTACACTAAAGAAATCTCTTCACCTGGATACCTACCTGAGCTATGAAAATCAAGTCTTTCTAATCCTGCCGACATGAATAAAACCATGTGCTGAGATACAAGTCAACTGCACCATGTGTATAAATGTTAGAGCCTCCACCAACATTATTAACCACCACCATAGCCTGAAGATTTAACAAGAGGTTTAGCATTACATACATACACACAAGCATATATATATATGTTTACACACACACACACATACATCATCATCGTTTAACGTCTGCTTTCTATGCTGGCATGGATTGGATGGTTTGACTGAGGTCTGGAGAGCCAGCAACAGCTGCAACAGGTTCCAATCTGATCTGGCAGTGTTTCTACAGCTCAATGCCCTTCCTAATGCCAACCACTCCAAGAGCATAGGGAGTGCTTTTTACATGCCACCAGCACAGGAGCCAGTCAGGGAGCACTGGCATTGGCCACGTTTGGATAGTACGTTTCATGTGCCACTGGCACTGGAACCAGTCAGGCAGTACTGGCATCCGCCATGTTCAGACGGTGCTTTTTACATGCTACCAGCATGGGAGCTTGTCAGGTGGACCCAGCATCGACCACATTTGGATGGGACTTTTTACATACCACTGGCACATGAGTGAGTTAGGGAGCACTGGCCACAGATACAATTTTGGTTGACTATATATTATACACACACACACACACGCACACACACACATGCACACACACACACACACATAATTTGATAGACACAGGACTTAGATATTGGCTACTATTAGGTTCATGCTGTAAAAACAGAATACACTGATAAATTGGCAGATTTATGTATCATAAATTGTACTTCCAAGCAATGCTTCAGGCTCAAATACATAACACGACCAGTCTTAGTTGAAAAATCATGTAAGACACTATTTCTATGAAAATACATGAGAAAGAACAAGAAGACATGTGAAAGTAAAAGATGGAATATGATAAAGTTTATTACAAAAACAAAGGCTGAAATGGTAAAATGGAAAAACAAAGGAAAACAGGAAAGAAAAACAAGAATTGTGTCACCTTTGTCAAAATTATATTTAAAATGGATGATGTTCAAATCAGAATTGATATTGTTATAGCAGGTACAACAGAATTCAATGAGAAGGAGGCCAAAATCTCTGAGACTGCAGTCTTAATATGGAGTTCAACAAAAGTTCAACAAAAGAAATTTGCCTGTATATTTAATGGATAATACCATACTAAATTCTGGTGCCTCAACTTAAGTACCATATTCATCTGAATTTATATATATGTATACATATATATATATACATATGAATATATATATATTTATATATATATGTATACATATATATGCATATATATACATCCCTCTCTCACTCTCTGGGAGAGAGGCACAAGCACATACACAGACATATACACACACGGCAGTAACTTCCGCCTACCATATACATACATATATATAGACACACACACACATATATATATATGAATATCTATATCTATCTATCTATATATATATATAAATATACACACATACATATATATACATATATGAATATATATATGTGTGTGTGCACATGTGTGTGTGCGCATGTGTGTGTGTGTATGTATGTATGTATACCCAGACTTGCAAGTAAAACAAGTATAAAATGAAGAAACTGACAGATATATCCAAATTTGTAGTTATTTCTGTGGGCACTAAATGTATAGAATGCACACAAAACATCCCATTTTGTCTTTAACATGTCAAATGTTATAAGCAAACAAACCAGTAGAAGAAAAGAACAGTAAAATAGTGCTAACGGTAGTGTGGGTGTAAGGTGGTAATGAAATGAGAAGGTGGAGAAAAAGTAACCATAATAATAATAATAATAATAATAATAATAATAATAATAACAATAATGATAATAATAATGATAATAATACTAATGATGATGAGGATGATGATGATAATAATAGTTATAATAATAATGATAATAATAGTGTAAAAAATGAAACAGAAATTTAAAAAGTTCAAAACTAAAAATAAAACAAATTGCAACCAGGATGTTTAATTTTTTTTCTTTTTCATCAGTTTTTGCCCCTCACACCACCCATCCCAGCTCCACCCTCATTCATTCTTTTCGATTATTTGAATTAATATTAACTAGATTTCATAAAAGAAGAGAAGCAATTCATTCTTTTGTGATTCATTCAAAGTAAAATACAAAAAAATTTTTTTTAAATAAGAGAAACAAAGACAAAAAAATTTCCCCCCCAAAAAATGATAAAATACAGTTAAAATTAAACAAGAAAAAATTATAAAGAAACGGAAATTTAACAAAAAAAAAAATTGAAAAACAATATTACCAAAAAAATAAGTTTGCAGGAAAAAAAACAAATGGAGAGAATGTTTCTGACATGCGTGACCAATATTTCAGTTATGCTTCAGTGGAGTTGGAATTCATTGTAAATCTAGTCGATGTCTCTTTACTTCATCAAGAAATCCAAATTAAAGAGAACGGCCATCTTGATTTTATGAATCGCATCTTGTGAGGAAGGGAAAATATGAAAGAAGCCCACACCCATCCAGGACAAAAAGAAAAAAAAATGTTAAAGAGAGACAGAGAGAAAAAGAGAAGGTGGGGGAAGAAAAGGTAACAGAGACAGAAAAGTATTAAATGGTATAACACAGTGCTAATGAAATTATGGTTTCTGTAGCTAAAAATGAAGAAAAAAAAAATTTTCATTTCCTACACATATATATATATATATATATATA
>NC_068997.1:14605936-14606512 GCF_001194135.2 Octopus bimaculoides
TATATATACATTTACATATATGTATTCATATGTATGTATGTACATATATATATATATATATATATATACATGCACACATATACATGTATTACATAGGTATATATATATATATATATATATATATATATAAGTATATGTCCATACACACATATGCAAGCTTATTTTGTTCTACTCAATATTATTTAGAAACAAAGTAAATAAAAAGAAGAAAAATAAAAGTATAATAATTAAAGCAAAATAAAGCCTAAATATCATGCACATGCACGTGCACAGACACACACAAACATACACACACACAAGTACACACGCGCACATATATATAATATATATATATACATGTAGAGAGAGAGATAGATAAATGTACCTATCAATTCATCTCTCCTTTCATGTACATATGTGTGTGTGAGTGTGTGTGTGTGTGCACGTATCTGTATATGTATATATATTTAAACACATAGAAACATAAAATGTTTATTATAGATTTTTCCTCAAACTGCTTCCCTGCATGCATGGTTCAAGGTCTTACGCATCCGTGTGTACGTGCATAATTGCAAGTACAACATGTCTATATATATA
>NC_068997.1:14607111-14609728 GCF_001194135.2 Octopus bimaculoides
TATATATATATATATATACATATATACATATATATATATATATATATATATATAGTTGAAATTTATAGAAAAACAAAAGAGAAGACAGGTGCACGAAGAACAAAGTGTGTTAGTTTGACACTTGGGAAAAATGAAAAAGTCTTTTATATTTCGAGCCTACGCTCTTTAACAGAAAGGAATAAGAGAAAATAAACACAGAGAGAGAACGAAAAAAACTTGTACATCACAGCAGTCCAACATGGCAATCATTTATCATCCTTACAGTATGCTGGTAATACATATGCATGCATATGCATACATACATATGGATTGATAGACAGGTAGACAAATATATATACATACATATATACACACACACATATATATATAAATATATATATGCATATTCATACATACACATGTATAGGTGCAAGCATGGCAAGTGCCATGCACTATTGCCTCAGGCTACATGTCAAACGGGCCAAAGATGTCTTAGCATTACTCAGTAATACCTTTGTTATCTTCTGGCCATTTATCTGTTTAAAGCTATAAATGGCTATGCTGCATCCATCCTTATAGTTTGCATCTCCAGTTTCTAATCACCCACCCTATCCAGAATATTGATATGCTGGAAGCTGTCCAGAGATGTGCCAATAGAGAATACCATCTGTCAGCCAATTACCATATCTTGAATATATTGTTTCACCAAGACTCAATTCACTGTCCTGAAGTCTCACAACAACTGTATTAGTAGGAGCCTGAAAGATTAGCCAACACCTTTCCAACAACTTTAGCCACCCTTTTTAATGTGGTACATCAACTACTCATTGATGTACTGCTCTTAAAATCAAAATGCAGTGCAGTGACCAAGACATTAACCCATTAAGTCCCAGAGTATTTAAATTTCTGAATATTACTTTTAATTTTTTACAGATGATTGAAAGAGGTTAAAATGAAAAAAAAAAATTATTAAAGCTCCTTTCCTTCAAGTAGAAATGGAAATACTTAGTGTCCTATAAATAGGACACTGAGACAATGTGATATAGCTTATTTAATGTTCTCATTTAGTGTCCTATCTATAGGACAGTGTGACTTAATGTGTTAAGAAACATCTTTTCATATTCAGAACTGTGAAAGCAAAGGATAAACTACATGCATCAATTGGTAGTAATCAGGACACTACTTTCTTCAAAAATTCCAAGCTTCTTGAAATTTGCTGTCACTAGTCTTGTTGACATTTAGGGAGACCACATTTCGTTATCCCCACATAATGGAATATGATGTTCCTACAAGTCATCAGTATTTATGTACAAGCTGCCAGGAGTGTGTTTAATATGTAAAACTGGTATATCCAATAACGTTACACCACTGTATTTAGTGTCCATTTAATCAATGATTTCATGGATGGTTAATGGGTTGGATAGGTGCTGATAAAGAGGCAAAGACTCCTGAAATATGGCATATACATTCATTACACATTTCTCATTTTTCAATCTCGTTATTGTTTACATACGGCAGTACTTGGATCTCAAACATTGTAACAAAACCTGTGCTGGCAATAATTTCTATAGAAAATCTATAGAGATAACCTTAATACATTATTTAAGCGCACTGCTAACACAGTAAAAAAGTTTAATATACTTTGTAGCATATTATGATCGCATAACGAGATACTGTGTGCCTATAGTCTTTACTATTTACTCACCAGCTTCTAGGGATGTGTTCAATATGTTACACCACTGTATTTAGTGGCTATTTAAGCAATAAATTTGTGGAAGGTTAATGGGTTAGACGGGTTCTGATGAAGGAGCAAAGACTCCTGAAGTATGGCATACACACCTATTATCTATTTTTTCATCTTCGATTTCATTCTTGTTTGCTTTGGGCATAGTCAGATCTGAAAGGTAATGCAATCAGTGCTGGTTGTAATTTCTATAGATAATCTGAAGAAATAACTTTACCAAATGACTAATCTTGATGCACCTATGTTGACTTACCTGTTTATGATGCTTTTGATGTTCACTTTTACGACTTTGTCTCTTATTGCGTGTACTGGACTTTCATTGCTGCCTCTCTTTACTTGATTTCCATGTTTGTTTTCCATTCCCTCTTTTAAACTTTTCCAAGGATTTGCAGTGCACTGTAAACAATAAGTTCTTATACACATATACATACATAGATGCATATATGCATGCATTCATAAATACATATCTACATACATGCATACATATATATATATATATATATATATATATATATATATATATATATATATATATGTATATATGTATACGTATATGAAAACACATATGCACATGTATGCGTATATACTTATATATTTTTATATAGATGTACAAAGGTATGCTGGTATGTGTACGTGTGAATATGTATGCAAGTGTATATAAATGTGTATACATATTTGTACCTTGAATGAACATAGAAAACAACAAAACGAGCAGGCAGGAGGAGTAACACTGGAGTGAATCACGAATCATCAGTTTTGGGCAAATAAATATCTGTGCAGCATGTATTGAATACTTTTCTTCCCAACTGTATACTGAATACTTATGCATGCATACACACACACACACACACATGATAATATATGTATGTATGTATTTACGCATCTATATATATA
>NC_068997.1:14610708-14611246 GCF_001194135.2 Octopus bimaculoides
ATATATATATGTATATATGTATGTATATGTATAGAGCTGTAGATACGTGTTTCATCTTTGATAATTTTTTCTTGTTCGTCAAGGGGCTTCTTCTGCTAGCTTTCTTAATGTTGTCATTGTTGTTGTTGTTGTTGTTGTCGTCGTTGTTGTTGTTGTTATGTATTTATCTATTTTAATTTTTGCAGTAACAGTGAGAGGAAGAAATAGGAATTCTTTATTAGATGAATTATAACTGATACACGTCTTTTCATTCGTTCATTCTTTCTTTTTTTTTCTTTCGTTTTTAATTTTCCCTCTCATTCTCTCTTGGAAATATTTGTTTTTTTATTTTTATTAGACTTTTCTTTTCTTGTCTTTTTCTTTCGGCAGAACCTTGAAAATAGATAGAAGAGAGAATAAGTAATGTTGAAGTTTCCCAACAATGGAGATGACAGTAACAATGCTGCTGCTGTTTTTGATGATGATGATGATGATGATGATGCTGATGATGATGATGATGATGATGATGATGATGATGATGGTGGTGGTGGTGGTGGTG
>NC_068997.1:14611864-14614364 GCF_001194135.2 Octopus bimaculoides
ATGATGATGATGATGGTGATGATGTTGGTGATGATGATGATGATGTGGATAATGTGGATGATGATGATGATGATGTGGATGATGATGATGTGGATGATGAGGATGATGATGATGAGGATGATGATGATGCGGATGATGGTGTTGATGATGATGATGCGGATGATGACGATGACGGTGATGATGATGATGGTGATGATGATGATAATGTGGTTTCTTATACTGAAACAACATAGCAACCCATTAGTATTTAAACTGACCATATCTGGCCCAAATACTCTACCTGTTTTATACTCAAACCAACTAGATTTGGCCTTTTACACCTGCCCTACAATGTTATTCTAAAAATAAGCAATCACATCATTGAAATCTTGAAGCTATGAGATAATGAAAAATTAATAATCAACACAGCATCCACGGCATTTGAAAACATTCTTCTATGCACAGAATTGCTAAAGCATGGAATAAACTAGCTGCATCAGTTGCTAGCTATCAGGACACTACATTCTTCAAAACTCCCAGTCTTCCTGAAACTCACGAACACTACACATGATGACTCCCGGCCCTTTTTGTTTTCTTAAATGACTCACGTCCTGTGTTTTATTCTATGTACAGTTTATGCACTTTTGGCTGTTTTCTGATGTGTTGGCGTGCACCTGAGCACTGAATACAATAAATTCATTATCATTATTAGCAGAATTGTTAGCACGATGGGCACATTGCTTAAGCAGCATTTCACCTGTCTTTACATTCTGAGTTCAAATTCCACTGGTGTCGACTTTGCCTTTCATCCTTTCGGGGTTGATAAATTAAGTACCAGTGAAACATTGGGGTCGATGTATTCAACTGGTCCCCTTCCCACAAAATTTCAGGCCTTGTAGCTATAGTAGAAAGGATTATTATCATCATTATTATCATAATTCAAAACAGTGTAAATAAATAAGCATAAAATTTGACAGAGTAACCTGAATGCAGAAGTCGACCCCAGTAGAATTTGAACTCAGAACGTAAAGACAGCCTATTACTTATTCTATTCGTCCCTCTTTGGCAAACTGCCAAGTTAAGAGTGATGTAAACATACCAACACCAGTTGGTATGTCAAGTGGCGGTGGGGACAAACATATAGACACACACACACACACACACACACACACATGCACCGTATATACTGGTGTGCAGGAGGGAATTTGAACTTCACCCAAAACTAGGGGTCATTTTATATGCCCTGTATAAAATGCGAACCTTAACTTCCTGTGGTTTAGAATAGCACTAATGTCAATGGAGAACAGTGTAAAGTACTTGCACAGATCCTATGGTTCTACAACTCAGTATTTTTTACACTTAAGTTTGAGAAGCTGTATTAATGGTAAGATTATATTGAAATATCAGCACAAGAAACTTAGCAGACAGATACCAGTTGCCATTTGCAACAGCTGTGGGATTGAACTGGGAACCATATGATTGGGAAGAAAGCTTCTTACCACACAGCCATGTAAAGAATCATAATAATGTTGATGAAGGTAATGGTGATAACCATAAAGGCAACAACAACATCATATTTATCAGCTCAACATCATATTCATATCAACTCTGCCGGTCCTTGAATGGTATGTCGTTTGCCAACCTCGCAATGATGAAATAAAAAATCTGACTTGGGTGGGATTTGAACTCGTGTCATAAAGGGAGGTAACTAAATACTAAAATAATTACAATAACAAAGATTTGCTTGTTTGCTATAGGGGTAACTTATTATTAAAAAGTAAAAAATAAAACAAAAGAACATCTATAACAGCAAAACAAAAACGAAAAACAAAGAAACAACAACAGTAATGATGATGATGTTGAAGCTGCTGCTGCTGCTGATGGTGGTGGTGGTGGTGGTGGTGGTAATGATAACAAGGGCGTTTATAATGAAGATAATCGTTGTAACAATGGCAAGGATAATAATAGTAATGGTTATATTAATAACGATGGTGATAATGATGATGTTGATGATGATGATGATAATGAGGATGATGATAATGGTAATGACTACAGCAATAACAACAATAAGAAATTCTAACATAGGCTGAGGATCACAAATCTTGTGGGAGGAGGGACATAGTCAATTAGATCAATCCCAGTTCTTGAATATTTTATCGATGTGGGAAGGATGAAAGGAAAAATTGTCTCTAGTGGGATTTGAACTCAGAACATAAAGGAACACAACTAAATATCAAAAGAAGGAGAAGAACAATAATACTAGTAAAGCTTTCTGTATTTGCCACATGGGTAACATGAATACATTTTAAAAAAAAAAGGTAAAAACAAAAACAAACAAAAAAGAAAACAACAACAGCAAAAATGATTGAAAACAACTACAATGATAATGATGATGATGATGATGATGATGAGGCGGAGGAAGAGGAGGCTAAAGATGACGTTTGTAATGAAGATAATCATATTAATGACGATTGCAACATTGATGACGATAATAATAGTTAATGGTTATGGCAATGACAAT
>NC_068997.1:14616864-14623574 GCF_001194135.2 Octopus bimaculoides
TACCACATGCCACATGTTTACAGTAGACAGGAGGTATCTCATGGAGCTGGGGAGTGACTGGGATTCTTCTATCTGACAGTTTGCCAGGAAGGACCTTGGAATACACTGATAAATGATTAATGCAGCAATGTGTTGCAATGGTGCATACCCCTACACCTGGAAGGATGAAAGGCAGAGTCGACTACGACAGCATTTGAACTCAGAACATAAAGTCAGACAAAATATTGCTAAGCATTTTGCCCAGCATGGTAACAATTCTGCCAGCTCAATGCCTTATTATTATTTATAATAATATTCCTTTCTGCTAAAGTCATAAGGCCTGAAATTTCAGGGAGGAGATTAGTTGATTGCATCGACCCCAGTGATTCACTGGTACTTAATCTATCGACCCCGAAACAATGAAGGGCAAAGTCGACCCCAGCGGAATTTGAACTCATAACATAAACACAGACGAAAAGTCACAGAGTATTTTGTTCAGCATGCTAATGATTCTGCCAGCCTGCTACCTTTAAACTTAAGATTATATTAACATATAGTTGTTGCTGTTAGTGGTGGTGCTGTTTGTCTTTTGGACAACTTTAGTCGTGGAGATTTATGATCAAGAGCATTGTAGCCTCGACCATCTCATTCTTTTAAAGAATGTGGTATTATATTATTCAATGCATCCTATTCCTTCCTTAAGATGGTAGTGTGTAAGTGAGGAGGTTTAGGCTGCTATTTCTAGCTGATTGAACGGTCACATAGAGGCTAACTCATTGGCTCATAGACATGTGGTGAGAATGTACGATGAGAGCCAAATGGAGAAACATTGTGAGATGGCAGTTATGTTTTTCAGCAATGGCAGATTAAAGATATCCATGTGACATGTGATAAGAATGGGTGAAGAAGTCTAAGAGATTATGAGATGGCAGTAGCCAAGAGTGGCATTAAATAATGTTGAGGTGTTACAGACATGTGGTAAGATTGGATAATGAGAAGTGGGTGAAGAGGCATGGGAGGTGAGATGATAGTTAGATGAGAAGTCATGTTGCTTCACACGATAAGAAGAATTAATCTTGCCAAGATATCAATATTTCTCTACAGAACAAAGTACTTAACTCTCCAACATCTGCCAATAACCATGTGGTTGCTTATTATATACTCGAGCAGAGAGAATCAATACTGAAATGTCTTGATCAATAAAATATGCTTTTAAATAATTAGTGGGTGGTACGAATCTGATATTTAGTAGTGAGAATACAATAGAAGAAATAATTGTTAGCGCTGACACCTTTCTTCAACTAAAGAGGAATTCATATTATCTCAAGACGCTGCCTGACATACAATTGGTGTTAAAAGTCCCGATCCATTCTTTCACTGGAAGGAATATGAAGGCCACTTCCAGGCTCATTCTGTGATCCTACTACAAACAGATCAGACAGATTATGATGAGATGCAAGATATCATAAAGGATAAATGTTCGGTGTAATAGATATTCATTAATTTGACTCACCAGGCCAATGTTTCACTGTTTAAAGGTCTCTCTCTCTCTATCTCTCTGTCTCTCTATCTCTCTGTCTCTGTCTCTCTCTCTGTCTCTGTCTCTCTGTAAATTTAGACTCTAAACAATGCAAGCATTTTATTATATACTTGGTCAGTAACAACTCTGATACAACAACCCCCACCAGGTTTGTTTAGAAAATTTACTTAGTAATGGATAAATTCTATGATGCTGTAATGTAACTATGCATGTAAAAGTCCCAAGGGGGTGTTGGGATTCTACTGCTTTGTACATATTTTATGATGTTAAGCAGGAGAGATATAAAACTTCACCTGGATATAATATTAGACTTCTATTGTTAACATCACCAAAAGAGCTGTTGTCTCTTCTGGAGGCTTATGACTTAGTAGTTAGGGTGTTACATATATATACATATAGATATATATATGTATGTATTTATGTATATATACATAGTTGAAATTTACAGAAAAACAAAAGACAAAGACAGGTATATGAACAATAAGCAGGTGTATTAGTTTGATGCTTGGGAAGGTGAGAAAGTCCTTTATGTTTCGAGCCTATGCTCTTCAACAGAAAGAAAGACGAGGAAATAAACAGAGAGAATAAAAAACTTGTGGATTTAGTGGTCAATCATGGTATGTCCCTGTAACTTAGTCATTCAGCAAAAGCGACCAATAGACCGATAGGATAAGCACTAGGCTTACAATAAATAAGTCCTGTGGTCGATTTGTTCGACTAAAGGCGGTGCTCCAGTATGGCCACAGTACAGTCAAATGACTGAAACAAGTAAAGAATAAAAGAATAACAGAATCTAATTATATGATGTCCCTGTCAATTTGAAATGTCAAATCATTAACGATAACGATGACGCAACATAATTCCTTCTCCACAATTGAAACTAGGTCTCCAGCCTTGATCACGTAGAACATATCTTATCGTCTTATCTTTGGTCTCTCTTTCCCAAACTAAGCCACACACACACACATCACCACCACCAACAACAACAGCAACAGCATCAACAATAATTTTATATACTTATTAATATCTAAAATATTAAAGAAACTTCAAGGAACAACTTTAAATGTTTTTCCAGTGCTGTTATTAAAGTTTGCTTTACACATTTAAGCATGTGTCATATATGTGAGTATATATATATATATATATATATATATATATATATATATATATATATATATATATATATATATATATATGTAGGTATATGTATATATATGTAAACACATATATATAAATGTAAATATATGTGTATATGTGTGTATATATGTATATGCATATATTTGCAAATTATGTAACATCACAGTTATTTTGCCCTTTCGTCAGCTGTATCTGTCTATCTAACTGTCTGTCTATCTAACTGTCTGTCTATCTATTTGTGTTAGCTATTATTATTTCATATCTTTCACCTTGTAAAAGAACCACAGCGCACTAAACTACCTCTGTATTTGCTGTATACAACTAATTAATTCTGTGTGTTCGGTCCCCAAAGCTATATGATTAAACAGCTATTATTTTGAGAGGGGTAAATAATTTTTTCTCCCCTTTTTCTATATACATACATGTGATAAAGTATACAGCATATATATATACCAACAAATTTATGAATATATATATATGTATATGTATACGAATATATATATATATATATATATATGCAGACATACATAGATATATATGCATATACACATAAATATACGCATACATATATAATATGTTTGTTTCTGTAAATGTATGTTTATGTCTGTTTCAGTATGCATGCTAATGGTATATAGCATATAATAATAGCAATAATGATGTTGATGATGATGATGATGATGATGATGATGATGATGATGATGAATATAAATACTATATAATGTACAGATAGATTGCTATGTAGATAAATAGATAGCATTTAATTATTATTTAACCATCTTTTAAATTGCTTTATCCACAAACTACTCGTCAAAGCTTAGAAAATTAGGATCTTTCCTCAGTATGGAAACAATATTTTTCAAAAATATATTATGTATTGTAATTAATTTTGATGTTATTTTTCATTCATTCATACTTTTACTTATTTATTCATTTACATATATTATGTTATATGCATATTGTGTCTGTATGTATACACACATATACATATATACATACATATAAATACATATATATATATAAATATATACAGACACATATATATACATATATACATACACACGCACGCACATACATACACACACATATGTATATGTATTATATATATATAATACATATATATATACACATATATATTAATACTTCAAACACGCGTTAATATATGTTTATGTACATCATATATACACAAGTATTTCAATAATGAATAAGCTGGTATATAATCATAGAGGGGCATTTATATATATATATATATAAATATATATATATATACACACACACACATATACACATATATACATACATATACAATCGCATAAATAAAGATATAGGCATAAATACATGAATTCACACTCCTTCAAATTTATAAACTCACATGCATACATGCTCACACACGCACACACACACACACAAACACACACACACACACACACACACACACACACGCACACGCACACAAATGCACAAAGAAACTGAATTAGGTTTCAGAAATGTAATTGAATTTCATTTGTAAATTTACAAATTTATGATAAGTTTTAACTCTATACATTTTTCTGTGTTGTTATTGTTTTGTAACATCCATGTTCCCTGCTTTTGCATTTTCTTTTTATAGCAGTGGAGGGTTAGTTCATTTAAACTATTCCTGTTTTCCATGTAAACAATTTGCAATAATCCAAATTACCTTTTGAAGAAGCGCTTCGGCCAATTCGTGTATAGATTAGTGGTATAGCTGAACCTTGATATATTACCGGTATGGGCATAGATAATGAACAACTTCATTAGGTATTCTATTTACGAATGTCATGATATATACTGCATAGAAATGCACATGTCTGCGTATATGTAGATAACATCACCATCAGGTGTGGCCATGTGGTAAGAAGTTTGTTTCTCAACCACATGGTTCCGGGTTCAGTCCCTCAGTGTGGCACCTTGGGCAAGTGTCTTCTATTATAGCCTTAGCCTGACTAAAAGCCTAGTGGTTGTATCTGGTCAACAGAACCTGAAAGAAGCCCATCATCTATCTATCTATCTATCTACCGCCAGATCCAGGTATTGAACCCTTGTTCTCACAGTCATGAGTGCAACACCTCACACCTTGCATACATATACAACCATGGCCAAAAGTTTGGAACGTTATTTTTAAAATTAAAATTATTATGTTGGAGTACAATTTGATTCAAATATATACAACATATATATTTAGTCATTTGATATA
Organism: Octopus bimaculoides; assembly: GCF_001194135.2. NCBI lineage: Eukaryota > Metazoa > Mollusca > Cephalopoda > Octopoda > Octopodidae > Octopus > Octopus bimaculoides. The sequence goes on from NC_068997.1 coordinate 14,621,733, forward strand.
AAATTCTAATTTTCCAAGACCTATGTTCCAGAGTTTTGGTCAAAATAATTAATTATATATTGCAAATTAAATATAGCTTTGGGTATTTGATATAAAAATTCTAATATTCAGACTTACGTTCCAAAGTGTTGGCCATGACTGTATGTATGTATATATGTGTGTACATTTGTATGTATGTATATGTGTGTACATTTGTATGTATGTATATGTGTGTACATTTGTATGTATATGTATCATCATCATCATCATCATCAGTCTTTGATAATAATGCAAAAAGGATGCTGGTAGGAAAGAAAACCTTTGATTAAAGGTTTGCTCACTCATGACTAATCAGTGTGCTAAACAACAAAACAACAAAAAGAATAAAGAAAGGAATTGCCATTTATTACAGGGACAATGACATCTTGGATTTATGAAGAAAGAATGATGAAGCTGAACTTGTGAAATGGTCATTCCAGAAATACAATTGGCGACTTTGGTAATAGTTTTTTTCTGTTATAGGCACTAAATTTTGTGGGAGGGAGGTGGTTGATAGCAGCACCACCATTTCTAAACTAGTACTCATCCTACTGACCCCAAAAGAAGGAAAACCAAAGGTGGTTTTCGCAGAATTTAAAGTCGCCATGTAAATCTGGAAGAAATGCCACTAACCATTTTATCTGGTTTCTCACAATTCTTCCAATTCACCACCTTTGATTTTGGTAATATTAAAAATGGAGACTGCCTCCCTTGTAGGATGAAGTTAAAATAATAGATAGAGAACACCACTGAAAAATAGGAAAACTAAAAGAAGCAGTACATATGCTAGGACACAACTACCTCTTAAGAAGACTGAGTGCAGATATGAGTAATATATGGGAACCGGTATTAACAAAGGATAGGAGAATATTAAATTTATAAGCCCTAAAATTCACTCCTCAATTGCCCATGGCCATATGGCATAGTGGTTAAGAGCATGGGCTACTAACCCCAAAATTCCGAGTTCAATTCCAGGCAGTGACCTGAATAATAATAATAATAATAATAGTAATAATAACATCGAAAAATACCTTAGGAATGAGAACCCAAGTTCGAAATTTTCCCAAGACACATGATGAAAGCTGGAGGGTATATCAGCCAAAATGTGTTAACAACGAACAAGATGAGGACAAATATCCATCAAATGTAAATAATGTACATTATTCCTCATCTCTTAAATATAGAGAACTAACTCTTCTTTGCAAGCGATCAAATTATACATCAACTGCTGACAAGGGGGTGTTTGTAATCACACAACAGCTAAATGTTATTGGACATTACATAAAAAAATCAAAATCACAGCAGTTCCATGAAAAACAATTTAGTGATAAGAAATTCACAGAATTGAGCATTAAAAGAAAAATCAGGCCATAAAGAATTATAAAGTAAAGAAAAGACAAAATTAACTTAATGACTAATATTATGGCAAGTATGGAAGAAAATTCCGGACACATTTTGGTCTTATTAGACTGTCAAAAAGAATAGTCTTTTTAGCACTTACCAAAAGAGCAATGTAAATTGACATTATTGAGTCAAATAAGCATTAAATACACTTTATTCTCTGTATTTTGAATTCTGTTAAGAACTGAATTGCTAGTTGTGGATTGCCAGCAGACCAATCACTGGTTGTGTGCATATGCAATGGTAAGAACGAAAAGGGAGTGTCTGTACAATGAAGCAGAACAATTATTACTCAAAGAATTGTTGCTTAAAATCACCAGATTATCAAATATCTCTTTAAGACACATAGGAACATACACTGATCCTTGCATAGAAATAAATCTGTGTGTGTGTGTGTGTGTGTGTGTGTGTGTGTGTGTGTGT
>NC_068997.1:14623584-14623942 GCF_001194135.2 Octopus bimaculoides
TGTGTGTGTGTGTGTGTGTGTGTGTGTGTGTGTGTGTGTGTAGGTCAGCAGAGTCATTAGAGTGTCAAACAAAATGCCTTGTGCATAGGTTATATGGTTAGAGGTATTGGAGTGAGAGAGGCAAGAGAGTTTATTCATATGCAATTCACCATCATATATTTTAGCATTCATATTACATATGCTTGTGATAACGATAACATTTCTAACACCAGATTTCTTAATCTTGTGCATAAGTCATCACAACCTTAAATTATTTTAAAAGCAGTTCTGTAAAAATCTACAATTTATTCATGAGCAAACACAGTATACACACACACACACACACACACACACACGCACACGTGTGAGTGCAAGTGTG
>NC_068997.1:14623952-14624704 GCF_001194135.2 Octopus bimaculoides
ACAGGAATAAACATGCATGTATGCACACACACACACACACACACATATAGATGGAAGATAAATTGATGGGTACATGATTTTACAAAATACATGCTTGTAAATTTATTAACACACACAAAGTGTAGACAGAAAGAGAGACAGACAGAGAGAGAGAGACATAGAGATAGAGGGAGAGAGAGAGAGAGAGATTTAAACTCACATATAAATGATGTATGCAATGTTAATGATGGTGACCACAACGGTTAGCACTGGAGGGGCAATAAGAATGGCGCCCATAGTAATATCAACAATGGCTACAAGTCTTGAACTAATGTGTGGTGACAATGGCAGCAAAATAGCTCATCATCATCATCATCATCATCATCATCATCATCGTTATCATCACCATTGTAATGATGAAAACAATGTTGGCGATGACAACGACGATGATGATGATGATGACGACAACGACGATGACAATGACGATGACGATGATGATGATGACGATGACGATGATGATGATGACACCACCCTCACCAACACTGAAGATAATTATAATTATGATTATGAATACATTTGTAATGATTGTTAGGGTTCAATGAAAGAATTGCCTCTTCAGAAGATGAAGGAATAAATAATGGGGCCAAATGACAAATAAATGATTCTATAAAATAAATACATTCATGCAAACCCTGAAACTAGAAACAGAGGAGGAAAAGGACATACATATATACATGTATACACACACACTTATATATATATGTATATATATG
>NC_068997.1:14627333-14628217 GCF_001194135.2 Octopus bimaculoides
ATGATGATGATGATGATGATGATGATGATGAGGAGGAGGAGGAGGAGGAGGAGGAGGATGTTGAAGATGATGGTGATGATGATGATGATGATGATGATGATGATGATGATGATGATGATGATATTGATTACTATGTCTAGAGAAAACAGATCAATAAAACAACAGAAACTGATTGAAATCAAATTGTCGTTATGGTACTTTGTCTTTGTCCTTTCCTGTGTGTTTTATTTTAGAAATGAATTGGAAGAGGAGGTTGTGACGTTCATCCTTTTTTTGTAGAATTGCTTATACTGTAAATGAATATATTAGATTTGTAGCATAAATTAGATTACTACAACTGTTTTCATTAGCAATTATGACTATATTTTCATTAATTTATTTAGGTGCCTCTGTAGTCCTGAACAGCCTTGGACACACATCCTCTCAGCCATCTGACCCAGAATCACCTTAGCAGCAACTGAGAAAACCAATACACAGAACCCTATTGTATATAATTATAGACAGCAAACTACAGCATATGACAGGTACCCAAACATAACCAGAAACAGTCTCTATGGAACAAGCCCATTATAGTTCAGTCTTCTGCTGCTAGAAGCTACTTGATGTGGTCTTCAGGCAGCAGTCTGCTGATTGGCAGCATCGAGTGAAGTCATACTGTCATGTGGTGTATCTTTGTTTTGCAGTGCTTGTCCCCTGTTTGTTGATTTCTGCAAGGGGGTCAATTTCTTCGACTAAAGGGTAGTGCTCCAGCATGGCCACAGCCAAATGACTGAAACAAGTAAAACAGTAACAGATATACATACATACATATATATCCTTCAGATGTATGCTTTATCATCGTCATCTATATATATATATATATATATATATATATATATATATAT
>NC_068997.1:14629479-14632893 GCF_001194135.2 Octopus bimaculoides
TATATATATATATATATATATATATATATGTATATATGTATATATATATATATATGTATATATATATATATGTATATATATGTAATGTATATGTGTGTGTGTATGTATATATAAATAATTAGATATATAATTAGATATAATTATGAATGATATAATGACAGTAAGAATTAGAAGTAAAATGGAGTGGAAGATTAGACAAAAGAAATAAATAATACTGTCATAGATTCTTTCATTATAAGAAATGGTAGGAGGTGGAGGGTAATTAGGAGTAGTGGTAGCAGGAGCCTACGGTGGTGTTGGTAGTGGAGTAAAATGCACCACCATAATGGCGATGAGGATGATGGTGATGATGATAATGGTTATGAATGTGGTGTTGGTGTATGTTGAGTTGGTGATGTTGTTATATATGTAGAGTCCATGTTAGTCTGGTGATGGTATGTATTGTTGTAATTTTTGGTATGTGCTTGGCAGATGGTTGTGGTGGTTGTGGTGGTGGTGTTATGGGTGATGGTGGTCCGAGTAGAGACTGTATTGATGATGATAGCGGTGGTGGTGGTAGTGGAAGGATAGGTATTAAAGGAGATTGTAGTGGCAGTAATATTGTTGTTGCTTTGTTGTTGTTGGCGGTGGTGGTGGTGTTGGTGTTGGTTGTGGTGTTGGTGGTGTTGTTGGTGGTGGTGTTAGTGGAGGTGGTGGTGTTGTTGTTATTGGTGGTGGTGGTGGTGGTGGTGGTGGTGACAGTAGTAGTAGTTGCGATGCTGTTATTGTTGTCGGTAGTGATGGTGTTATTCATGATCACGTGGGTAGTGTTGCTTTTGTGGTTGTTTATAGTGATGGCATTCATCATCATGATGCGAATGTTGTTGAAAGTGAAAGTTTGTGATGCTGGTAATGGTGGTAATGGTAGTGATTGTATTAGTAGTGATGAGGGCAAACTTCATTTGTATTCGATACATTTGTAGCAGCACTGAAGATATAAAATAAAGTACAATTGCAATGTAACATTTAGTGTTCATTGGCTCAAGTTGGGGCCAAATTAAGACCCATAGAGGCCCTAAACACTTGAAAGATTTTGGGTCCCCATATAAATGTAATTCAAAATGTAAACAATAATAAACATATAATGAATTTTTTTCTTTCTTCTTCACAATGAAGCAAGATTAACAGTAAGATGGAAAATAGCGTATATACTACTATACTTCCAAGTAGTTGAGCTGGCAGAATCATTAGAATGCCAAGGAAAATGCTTAGCGGTATTTCATCCATTTTAATGCTTTGAGTTCAAATTCCTGGTGAGTTCAATTTTGCTTTTGATCCTTTAAAGGTTGATAAAATAAGTACCAGTGGAGCATTGGGGGCAAGGTAAATGATTTATCTCACCTCCCCAGTGCTTGCTGGCTTTGTGCCAAAATTTGAAACCATTTTTGTATACTTCTACTTTTGAAAAAACTTTTCTCCTACTTTTTTTTTAATTGCAAACTCTTTAATCAGATCCACATTATGTCACCATGAACACTTCAAAATTCTATTTCTGGTCATATAAACCACTTTGTATATTATATTAGCAAGTTTAAAGTGATTTCTTTTGTGCTGTAAACCATTTACCATTTCTGTGATGCCTCCCTTTCCCTTGATGCTCTAAGCATATACTTGAGTGCTGGCTCAAATTCTGGTTTTGTAGGTTTCTATGATTCTGAGATTTTTTTTGTTTTTAAGATTATAGAATTAGAATGAAAGACTGCAATGAAGAAGTGGAGGAGATTTTGAGGTTATGAAACATATGTTGATTAGTTGGTTAAATGTGGGTTTAAGTTAAGGTTTTTGCATGGGTTTAGGGTTAAGTTTGGGTTGGGGCTTCCAGTAGCAATGATTGATGTCAGTAAGTCAGTAGATTTCATTTGTAATTGAAGTAAAAAAAAAAAAATGATAGATGTATAAATAGATAATAAATAAAATAAACCAAGAAAAACTTAAAGAAAAAATATAATAATGCTGGTGGTGCGTGTAGGGTGTGTGAGTACGTGGGGTTGGACGTTGGCGGGGAGTATGGTACCAATAACAAAACAATAAAGAAATATAATAAGCAGAGAATTAAAGAAAATAATTAATAAAAAATATAAAAACAAATTGAAAAGAAAGAAACAAAAAATAGCACCCCTGTTTCATGAGAATAATTCATAGATTCTGACTTAGTGACTTGTTATTTGATAATGATTGGTAGGGGGTGGTCAGTGTAGGGATGTTGTGTCTATGTGCATGTAAGAAGTGTGTCTGTGTATATGTGCATGTGTGAGTGATTGTGTGTGAGTGTGTGTGTGTGTGTGTGTGTGTGTGTGTGTGTGTGTATGTGTGTGTGTGTTTGTGAGAGTGTGGAAGAAGCCAAGATGGTATTGGGGGAGACAGTGGTAAAGGAGGTCCAAGATATTTGCATGGTAACAACAAGTTGTTTTGAAGATGGTAGTGGACTGAAGGGGAGATGAAGGAGAGAAAGATGGGTGGGTCAGCAGCCAGCAACAACAACAATAACAACAACAACAAAAACAATAACTTTTCTGATGAGGGTGTATAGATTCATACTGGACAAGGATAACAGATGAAGGAAGTGTGGTGTTATATTGTTGGTCTTGAAACAGGTAGTGGTGATGGAGGTGTTAGTGATGGTGTTGGTGATAGGAAAGGTGGTGATGGAGGTGGTTCTGGTGATAGAGGTGGTTGGTGGTGATGGTGGTGGTGGTAGGATGTTTGGGTCAACAATAACAATATTTCCAACAAATACACCAACAAATGATTTTGAATAGAACTCATAAATTGTAGATTAGCTATCAGGCAGAGGAATATGACAACAAATATATAAATAAATGATAGCAAAATGAAATACTGAGAAAAAAGAAAACAGAAAACACAAAGAAAGAAATTAAAAAAGAAACAAAGTAAGAATATATAAGGAAATTTTAGAAGAGAAAGATGATGTAGATAGAGATGAAATTTCCCAAAATATGCATAATTCTAGCACAGACTTACAGACCTGGCCAAACCTCACAAATTACCTCCCCTTTACACCACAACAGTACAGTGTTGCAATACAAATACACACACACAAAACATCTTTGTGTGTGTGTGTGTGTCTGTGTGTGTGTGTGTTACATGCCTACACACATATGCACACTGATGAAACAAAATCTCTTCTGCTGTTTCTTTCTGTCACATATAATATATACATGTGTACACTCATGTGCACACATGCACACAAACATACACATACACATGCACACATACACTCATTTGGACACCTTTGAACACTTCTATGAAACAGTATCACTCTCTGTAATATATTCATATTTACATACATTCATACATACATATTTATGCATATATACATACATACATGCATACATACATACAGACATATGTATA
>NC_068997.1:14633112-14636268 GCF_001194135.2 Octopus bimaculoides
TGTATATATATATATATATATATATATATATATATATACATATATATCTATAATTTTGAGCACATTGGTGAAACAGAATGTATTCTGTCAGACACACACCTAGATATACAACCATATACACAAACAGAACAGATAGGTGGAATTACTATGTAGTAATTTTTTGGAATATTACCAATTATTCTATAGTTTGTATGTGAAAATGATTTCTTTTACATTTATTTTATCGTATATTGTTTAGCTATTTTTTCTTTTTTATTTCCTGGCATTGACTTGCAGACTAAAACAAAAGCTGTATGCATGTACATATATGTGTGTGCATGTGAGTACTTGTTCATGAATACGTGCGTTTTGCTCTGTGCGTGTGTGTGTGTGTGTGTATACACATATAGACACCTGAAATACATATGAAACTAAACACACATGAATATATAAATATGCACGCAGAAGAATGTATATACATATGTAAATAGGTTATTGAATATCCATATATTCTTACATTGATATATATACATATATATATATCCATATACGTGTGTATATGCTGGTGTATGTATTGAGATGTATTCAGACAAATGGCATATGTTTTCCCAATTTTTTCCCAATATACTGTCAATTTTTACAGCTGTTCTCTCACCGTACTCTCCATATTTCTAACTCTCCTCACATGAACATTTTTCCTCCCTCTCTGTCATTCTCTCTACCTCTCTCCACCCCTCTCAAAATCATGTCATCCTCCCTAATTGTACTGACATTTTCCCCCTTCTTTTACATTCTCCCCTCTTAATTCACTACCTCATACTATTCCCACTTTCACACTGCTTCTCTGCTAACCTTGTCTCTTTGGTTGTTGTTGTTGTTGTTTTATTTTGTGTTTTTCTTTTTTTAAAGCATCCTCACCCTTACCTCACTTTCTGTTAGTCTATCATTTTTTTTTTTTTTTCCTATCAGTTTCAGAATGCAATCACTAAAAACTTATAAATTTACCAACAGCAATTCCCTGGAAACACAAAAATACACACACACTTACATACACATATACACACTCACACATAAACACACACACACACACATATACACACTTATACACACATACACATACAAACACATATTTGTACACAGGCATCCAGGCATTACCCTGCAGTGGAGCATAAGATTCTACCAATACAATTTTATAATGGGATTGTAATCAAACGTTATTAAAAAGAGGAAAAAAATCCCAGAAAATAATATAAACCAGTGTTCTATTAGTTGATCAGATGGTCATTTTTGTTTGTATTCTTTTTTAAGTGTTTGGGATTTATTGTATTTCATTCTTGCCTTATTATATCTTTCACTATCAATCTGTATTCAGTTGTCACTATATTTATCCACATAAGGCGGCGAGTTGGCAGAATCGTTAGCATGCCGGGCGAAACACTTAGCGGTATTTGTCTGCCGTAACGTTCTAAGTTCAATTTCCGCCGAGGTCGACTTTGGCTTTCGTCCTTTCAGGATCAATAAATTAAGTACCAGTTACGTACTGGGGTCGATCTAATCAACTGGCCCCCTTCCCCAAAAATTTCGGGCCTTGTGCCTAGAGTAGAAAAGTATATTATTTAAGGCGGCGAGCTGGCAGAATCATTTGCATGTGGGGCGAAACGCTTAGTGCTGTTTCATCTGCCATTATGTTCTGAGTTCAAATTCCGCCGAGGTCGACTTAGCCTTTCATCTTTTTGGGGTCAATAAATTAAGTACCAGTTACACACTGGGGTCAATGTAATCGACTTAATCCTTTGTCTGTCCTTGTTTGTCCCTTCTAGGCTTAGTACCTCCATGGGCAATAAAGAAATAAATATATTTATTCACACACACACGTACACACACATGTATATATCATTTTATATCATAAGGTAACAAGCCGGCAGAATCGTTAGCCCACCAGGTAAAATGCTTAATGGCATTTCATTCAGCTTTATGTTCTGAGTTCAAATTTCACTGAGATCCACTTTGCCCTGCATCTTTTCAGGGTTGATAAAATAAGTACCATCTGAAAGCTAGCGTTAATGTAATTGACCAGCCACCTACCCAGAAACTTGCTGGACATGTGTCAAAAATTTGAAGCCAATATATCTACACACACACACAAGCACATACACACACACACACATCTATACTATAATAATTCTCTTGTGTTTTTCTCCATCACAGCATATGGATGAGAAAGGAAGATGTGATGGTAAACTGGTTGTAAGATGAAGGAAATTGTACAGTGACAAAAAAAAAAAACAGTGTTTCAACTCTATGCGAGTATATTTGTGTGTATGTAAAAGGGAGGTATGTGAATGTTTGTGTGTGTGTGTGTGTGTGTGTGTGTGTGTGTGTGTGTGTGTGTGTGTGTGTGTGTGTGTGTGTGGAAAGCTGGCAGAATCATTAACATGCTGGAGAAAATGCTTGGTGGCATTCCATCCATCATTACATCTTGATTTCAAATTCTGCCAAGATCCTCTTTGCCTTTTAAATCTTTCAGAATTGATAAAATAGGGACCATTTTGAATGAAAGATTAGTAAGAAGGATGTAATCATCATCAGACTGAATGCTTGCAACAAAATAATCCCAGCTACCCTCAAGGACCAGGTAGCAGTATTATCCTGGGGGTATCAGTTTTAATCTACCACCCAATAAAAGCAATAGTTCCTATTTCTCTTCAGACTACCACATAGCTTCTGTTTACCAGATTCCATTCAAGAAGTACTGCATGACACAAGACCATGTTAGAAAGGATATGAGGTTTTTTGGCACAGCCGTTTTGGCACCATTTATTCAGCCTTGCCGATTCCAGGCTGACTAATCTGACATTAGACATTTTATGTCTCTGGCTGCTATTTCTAACAAGGTAGGATACTGTACAGAGGCTTCCATACTGGTCTCGGTATGCACCAGTCATGATGAAGTGGTGTCAACTTAATTGGATACACCCCGCACTCTTCCTCCTTCGCCTCTGTTAAAATTTATGATCTGGTGCCAATAATGTTCCAATATTGTACTAATAATGAGACAAATCGATACTAGTTCATCTATGGTGTTATTATTACACATATGTAGCATCGGAGTTACCAGAGTAACCATGGCAGTGGGACCAATAGGGATGAGAGAGGTGAAACTAGCAGTGGTTGGTG
>NC_068997.1:14636766-14638365 GCF_001194135.2 Octopus bimaculoides
TACAGAGGGTAATTCTAATGAGACAAACAGACAGACAGACAGACAGTGTAGGATGTGAGGAAGTAGTAGTAGTAGTAGTAGTAGTAGTAGTAGTAGTAGTAGTAGCAGCAGTGGCGACGGCAGCAGGAGGCGAAGGAGGAGGAGGAATAACAGTATTAGAGGCAGTGACAGTGCTAACAGTGGTGATGTTGGTCATAGTGGAGGTGGTGGTCATCGTCGTAATTGTAGTGGTGTCTGTAGTAGTGTTTGTAGTAGTAGTAGTAGTAGTAGTAGCAGCAGCAAGAGCAGTATCATTATTATTATCATTATTATTATTTTACCATTATTATCATTATAATCATTATCATTATTATTAGTAGTAGTAGTAGTAGTAGCAGCAGCAGCAGCAGTAGTAGTAGTAGTAGTAGTAGTAGTAGGGATTGCAAAAATGAGGGATGATAATGAGTACTTATAGTGTTAATGATGGATGCTGTTGTTGTTGCTGTGGTTGTGGTGGCTGTCGTGGTGGTAGTAGCAGTGGTGGTGTCACTGGTTGCTCAGAAGGTTAGAGCGATAACAGGGTTTTTTTTTATAATGCAGCATTGAGGGTTTGGAAGATAAGGCTTCGTAAAAAAAAATCCAACCAATTAGTTGATGATGGTAACAAGGTAGACGTGTACGCATATGTACATGAGTGTCAGTCAGTATGTGTACACATGTGTGCATGCATGTGTGTTTGTGTGCATGTGTGTGAGATTGGAGAGAATTGTGTAAAGCTGGGAAGGGGGTTGGGTAATGAAATTAACACAAAACAAAAGCAAAAATAAACAAAAGAACCAGCAGTATGGACAGAAACAAAAATGAACCAACAAACAAATAGTCAAAGAAATAAATATAATAAAATAAAAAAATAGAATAAATAAAATAAAACTCTAATGAGTGAATCAGATTAATCTGTTATAAATATTTATTAAACCCTGAAAACTATGTAACTTGGGGATATATAATAATATCACTCTGTCTCCTTCCAGTCCTTTCTCTTTTAAATGTGTGTGTGTGTGTGTGTGTGTGTGTGTGTGTGGTATTATTAAGAAAAAAAATTATTATATAGGGTGGAGACATAGAAGTCTGGGAAGAGAAAAAAATATGCAATAGAATGGTAAAAAAACAAACAAATGAATGAGAATAAATAAATAAAGAAAGAAAAAAATAAATGTTATACTCATGCACAGAAATATAATGTAATATACACAAGTATCCGTAATCCTTTTCACTTTCACAATAAAAATGTAGGAAGAAAAGTACACACACAAACACACACACACACACACACACACACACACATGTATATATACATATATATACGCACACACATATATACATGCATATACATGCATACACATAGACTCACATGCATATATATATGTATATATATATATATACACACACACACATATATACATATATACACATGCACACAATATATGCATACACACACACACACACACACACACACACATATATACATATAAACACACACACTCATATAAACATGCATATTTATGCATACATATCTATCTATATGTATGTATGTATGTATATATGTATATATATATATAT
>NC_068997.1:14638445-14640274 GCF_001194135.2 Octopus bimaculoides
TATATATATGCATATAGTGCATTATTTTGCTTAGAGTAAGGATACAAAGTAGCTACAGTGGTATTTTCAGGATTATATTGAGGTTTTAAATATTTAAAAGTGAGAAAAAGCTTAGGAGAGTGAGAGAGAGAAATTCAGAAACAGAACCATGAGTGTATGAACGCAGCAATCAAATGGACTTATACATAGATATACAACAAATTGATGATATGAATTGAATGACATCTTTCATTCACAGAATCTCCTTTATATCCCCGGCAACAAATATTCGATTGATCTTTTTTTCTACCCTATGTGGGGTAACAGCAGTTAAAAGAAGGACCCGCAGAAGGAATTAACAGAATGGGATGTAGAAGAGGCAAATTCTAAAACCCAGTTTTTGTTTGTGTTGCTCTGTTCGTAATAAAACATAATATTAATAAAATGGATATGTCTATTGTCCCCTCCCCCCACCCAACCCAAGGGCAATGGAAGAGAGGACATTGCAAATACGAATTAGAAAAGCAGTTAGTATTTTTGTAGGGTTGATGAGAGAGGATACACTTGATAGAATGAACGTATGATTTGACATGGTTCCCACATCAAGTCTTATTCAGCAAGCTCATTTCCTAATACCAACCACATTACAGAGTATATTGGATGCTTTTTACATGGCACCAGCACAATTGCCATTATCAGTTTTTTTGCAAGTTTTTTCAACTGCGGACTGCAGAATACTATCAAGATAGGTGGCAGTGTTCACCACCTCCACCCTATCACATAATCTCAAATAATTGGACAGTAAGCTGCTGGAAAACCATGCATGTCCACCTTGAAACAAATAGCCAGCATTCATTGAGGTCCTTTAAATATCTAATTCTGGATTTGTTTCAACCCCTTACCTTTGGTACTTGGAATCCCTCATCTCTAAGAGAATGCTCTTTAACCCTGACAATGTAATTTTCATGTGTCATGCAGGACAAATAGTTGAATGCTGTTTGGTCACTGGCATGTCTGTGGTGAAACCAATCTAATCGTCTGACCATCCACCTTGCTAATTTAATGTGGTTTTTCTCTAATCCTTTTCTGTATACTATCAGTTGTATTCAATTGTCCCTCTTCAGAGTGACCTGCCACTGATTGTTGGCAATTGTCCTCTTCAGTTCTCATTCAACTATTTGCTAATCTGATCACTGTTATCACACAGAAAACTTGTTTATTTTCCAGCAAGTGGAACACTTTCTATGTATTTTATCATGAATGACAATTCTGATGACATACTTGGGGTCTGCTTAGATGATTGGCTAAATATCTAGATGACCTGATATATGCTTATCTACTGCTCTGACCCATCAGATAATACTTTATCTAGATACATCAGTATGTCTGTTAACTTCAAAAGATGTTCCTCTATACAAGTACTTACACCAAAATCAAAAGGAGGATTTTACCATAGGACCTTGTGTTTCCAAATCTATGTTTTTAGTGGTTGTTTTAATTTTTCCTTTCGTAATATTCTCCTTAAAAATCATGTTTCTTAAAGAATTATTATTCTAACTTCCAATATTGTTGAAAGACATTTAGTGTATGATATGCTAAGCAAACAAATGTTATATGGTTGGTGTGTAATGCAATTTTAAGTTACTGTATTGCAGTTTGCTTTCTATAATGATGGTAGACTGAGTTGTAGAGTGGTGGTTCGTCTCTAAATTAGTTATATACATATATATTATATATTATGAAACCTGGTGTAATATTATACCACTTTTTGCCTATAAGGTTGGAATAAGTTTTTATTCCCTAATATTATTACTAAATATATATATATATATATATATATATATATATAT
>NC_068997.1:14641685-14643971 GCF_001194135.2 Octopus bimaculoides
ATAAGAAGTATGTATAAATATATATACATGTATATTTGTTGTTTTTGTTATTAATGTCACCAATATCATTATTATTGTTACTGCCATTGACTAGGCATGTGGCCAACTGTTGCAGAAAGCAGCTATAAACGTTGACTGAATCAATCTCAGTGTATTACTGGTAAACTGCTTCAATATACATGGAGGGAAGAGATTTAAAAGCAATGCTGAACAGGGAATTTATTAACTCTACTACTGCTATCAGTGCCAAGGTCACCACTACAACACCATCACTACAACTACCACCACCACCATCACCACCGCCAACAACAACACCACCACCACCAACACCACCACCACCATCACCACCATCACTACGACTGCTGTTGCTGCTGCTACTTCTCCTCCTATCCTCCGCCCCCACCAGCACTATCACTACCTCCTCATCCACCACCACCACCTCCTCCTCTTACTATCCTCCTCCTGTTCCTGCTCTCCTATCCTCCTCTTCCCTCCTAAATACCGCTAAGCACTTCATCAAGCATGCTAACGATTCTACCTGCATTTATACTCATTTTTATGCTAGCTTACTGCATTCACTTATGAGATTATTAATGCTTTCATCTCCAGCAGATTATGCATTTGCTTTCTGACTAGGTTTAGTCAATCTCTTGTTGATTATCATCATCATCATCATCATTATTATTATTATTATTATTATTATTATTATTAAGGTGATGAGCTGGCAGAATCGTTACCATGCCGGGCAAAATGCTTAGTGGCATTTCGTCTGTCTTTACATTCTAAGTTCAAATTCTGCTGAGGTTGACTTTGACTTTCATCCTCTTGGGGGTCAATAAACTAAGTACCAGTGACACACTGGGGTTGATGCAATCGACTTGTCATTTCCTCCCAAATTTCAGGACTTTAATAGAAATTATTATTGTTGTTGTTGTTATTATTCTAATATTTTTTATTAGCCATACGAGTTTGAAGAGATACAAAAATGAAAATACTTTCACTAAGGGTTACAAGAAAAGGAGGGATAACATAGAAGGGGAAAAAGAAAAGTATATTTACAAATATAAAGGAAAGGGCAAAAGACCTTACGCAATATATAGAAGGACATATTAAGAAATTTTAAAGAGTACACACAAACTCACGCACCAATATTTATACATATTTATGTGTGTCTGTGTGTGTATGTATGTATACATATAAATACATGCATATACACACATGTACATGCATATGCATACATATACACATATTTATGCATGCAAATATTTGCATGGAAACAAAAGTGAAGTATAATTAAAGACAATAATCTAATAAGATATAATTTTTAAAAAACATGGATGAAAGATTTTCTGATGTGGTTAAGTTGGGTACTGCATGACCCGATCTAATTAGTATTCCTTTTAAAGTTTAATACATAATAATTTTAATTTTACTAGCAACCTATCTTTTGCATGTAATTTATATTGTAAACCTGACTGTTTTTGTGTCATTCTGTCTTCTTCTAAGAACCCATAATATCAGAGATATATAATTTTCTCAACTAACTGTTTGATTTCCAAATAACAATGAGTTTTAGTTCATCTTCATCTTCTGCAGTTACTTCCTTATTTTTTAGATAAATTATTACTAGAATAAACAGTGGAGTTTTATTCAAAATCATGTAAAAACAAAAACGAAAATAGAAAGGTATGGAAAAGCAGATTAGGACAAAACGTATGAAATGAGACAATAGAGAGGGCAGCCAAGGTGGCGAACTGGCAGAAATGTTAGCATGCTGGGTGAAATGCTTATTGTGGTATATCTTCTCTTTACGTTCTGAGTTCGAATCCCACCGAGGTTGAATTTGCCTTTCATCCTTTCGGGGTCAATAAATTAAGTACCAGTTGCATACTGGTGTCGATCTAATCGACTGCTCCCCCTCCCCAAAAATTTCAGGCCTTGTACCTAGAGTAGAAAGGAATAGAGAGGGTAGACACTTGGAGGGAATCAAGGAACACAACTGGTCTGGAGTAATCCTTACTATCAAAAACAATTGCCTTCTCACAAATGTGTTTCCCCTACCTTCGGGCACATACCATGATTAGGCATAATCGCCCAGTCCATCCATACCCCACCTACTTTTCTGCAAATTCACCTTTTTCTTCAAGTAAAATATGAAAAGGTTGACGAAGTGTTGGTCAGAGAGGAAGGTATGCTTTCAGTCTTCTAACGTTGTCTGTTAAATGACGATGTCTTTCACTATAGCCACCAGATGGTTAAAAAATTTTTTTAAATACTGCTGCCTAC
>NC_068997.1:14644040-14644784 GCF_001194135.2 Octopus bimaculoides
GATGGTGGTAGTGGGGGGGGGCAGTGATCCTTGGTTGATAGAGGAATCTGTTCTACATGCATCACAAGCTGTTTAACATAACTCTACAGTTTGAAACCAAAAATAAAAATAAATAAATAAATAAATAAATAAAAAAACGAAAAGAAAAAAAAAATTACTAATGAGTTTGCAAGATGTCCTGTTCTAGAAAATACTACAAGAGGTGGGATAACAGTGCAACTGAATAGTGACACCAGAAACTTATTAAAGTACAGCTTAATCAACCTCATCTTATATAGAGATATGAACATAGATACTCAAGAGACCATATCAGATAATGATTGAATAATAATCCTCTCGGATATGTATTTAGAGGGTTTGGCAAAATAATGAAAGCACCAGACTTATTTAGCTTAGCGAAGTTTAAGGTTTTGGTTGACCTAAAATGAAAAGTTAATAATTAATAAAACTTATTTACAGATTTTCTTTTTTAATGCAATATTTTTTTAATCCTGTCAGTCATAAAACTACAACCATGGTGCAGTGCCACCTTGAAGGGTTTAGGAGGAAGAAATCAACCCCAGAGCTAATTCTGAAGTCTGGTGCATGTTCTGTTGATCTCTTTTGCCAAAGTGTTAAGTTACGTGGATGCAAATGAACCAACGCTAGTTGTCAAGCAGTGGGTTGGGGGAACAAAACACACACACACACGCATGTGTATATATGTATATATATATATATATATATATATATATATATATATAT
>NC_068997.1:14646536-14649781 GCF_001194135.2 Octopus bimaculoides
ATATATATATATATATATACACATATATATATATGTGTGTGTATACATATATATATCTATGTGTATGTATATTATATATGCATATATGTAAATTTTTGGATAGGTCAGTGTTAATATCAGGGTTAAAAGTCCAAATACTTTCTAAACATCATTAAGTTGTTTCCGACCATTTAAACTGCTCTTATGTAATTTTAACAATTTCAATTCAGAATTTTTCTTATTTTTACACTAATAATACAAATAACCGATCAAATAAAGAAACAAGTCAAAAACAAAAAAAAAAAACAAAAAAAATAGATAAACAAACAAATTAGTAAAGCAAACACATCAAAATAAAAAGCAAAACAAAACAAAACGAATAAAAACAATACAGAAAGAATACAAGAACAATACAAATAAAAATGAAATAATACTGTTCATTAGATATTAATTCCCAACAGAATCAGGATTGAAAGAATGGGAGAGAGATAATTTGGAAGTTTAGGTCATTATTTTGGTGCTCTGTTTGAACTTATTAATTCTATTAAATACTGGTAGGAAGCAAGCAGAAAGTCGTATTCGATGAAGCATGAATAACATAACAAAATAGTTGAACAAAATAAACAAACAAATAAATGAATAAATAACAATCTCGTTCGACCTCCCGCAGTAATAAATAAGCTTAACTCTAAGTGTGCATGGGTTTGTAGAACCATGTGTATATGTTTGTATATGCGGACACACATTTTCGTACACATTTATATTATAGATATTTATATAGGGTGTTATAGAAATACGTACTTGCTTACATACGTACATGCATACATACATACATAAATATGTATAAATGTATCTGTGTGTGTGTGTGTATATATATATATATATATATATATATATATATATATATATATATGCATGTATGTATGTATGTATGTATATGTATATATATATATATGTATGTATGTATGTATATATGTATGTATGAACACCCATTACACCTCTTATACATAACTGAATATACTTGCCCACTTACATATGAAATATATATGCCCACACATAAATATTGTCATAGACACAATTAACTTCATATATCCATATATAAATAGTTAATATATACTACACACACACACACACACACACACACACACACACACAAACACACACACGTATGCTATGTTTAGTGATAATAGATATTTAGTTTTAAGTTTTGAAAACAAACAATAACAATGCTAATTTGAACCCCACCACTATGAAAACTAAAATAATCTAATCTATTGATTTTTAAATCTTGTTGTTATTAACAGTTGTTTTTCTTTCCATTATTTTGCTAGAGTGACTTTTTGTTTTTAAGTTTTAGCTGTTTAGTTAATGTTCTATCAATTATAGGGTGTTTTGTTTTTGTTTTTGAGTTTCCTCTCTGTTTTGTTTTTCTTTCTCTAGGTTTTTATATGTTCGCAGTCCTGATGTTGATGTGTCGCACAAGTTTGGCTGTGATCGAACAGCTCTGTGGCACAGAGGTAGCTTGTTAAACGTTGAGAGGGCTCTTACAAATCTAGTCCCCTGGACTGACAAGGATTTTGTAATATTGACAACCCCTATGCATCACACACTGCTATTCTGCCCTTTTGTTGTGCAGGTGGGACATTCTTTGTCCAGTCTGTATGTTTTTGAGATTGTTTAACAGCAGGCCAGTTGCTGTCAAATGCTCATATAATCAAAAGTGTTCAAATTTTCATCACGTCATCTTTGTTTAAAACAACAGTCCAACCAGGGTCCGTATGGCCCCTGGCAGTCCATATAAGATTTTGCTGTTTAAATTTATGTGCAATAAACTGGTTATATTTCTACACTACACAAAACATTTAAACAGTTTTTAATATACTTCCTATATAAAGGCAGTTAGCTGGCAGTAACATTAGCACGCTGGGCAAAATGCTTAGCGGTATTTCATCTCTCTTTACGTTCTGAGTTCAAATTCTACCAAGGTTGACTTTGCCTTTCATCCTTTCTGGGTCATTAAATTAAGTACCAGTTGTGTACTAGGGTCGATCTAATTGACTGGCCTCCTGCCCTCAAAATTTCAGGCCTTGTGCCTAGAGTAGAAAAGGATATATTTCCTATTTAGTCCAGGAGTGACTGTGTGGTAAGAAGCTTGCTTCCAACCACATAGTTTTGGGTTCAGTCCCACTGCATGGCACTTTGGGCAAGTGTCTTCTACAATAGCCTTGGGCCAACCAAAGCCTTGTGAGTGGATTTGGGAGACAGAAGCTGAAAGAAGCTCATTGTATATGTGTGTGTGTGTGTGTGTGTGTTTCTGTGTTTGTCTCCCCAACCATTGCTCGACAACCAATGTTGGCATGTTTACGTCCCCGTAAGTTAGCTGTCCAGCAAAAGAGACCAATAGAATAAGTGCTAGGCTTACAAAAGAATAAGTTCTGGGGTCAATTTGTTCGACAAAAGTTGGTGCTCCAGCATGGAGCCCCAACTCCACATAGAGTCGTTGCTGAACTGGTACTGTAATTCCAATTGCAATCTGCAAAAAGATGTTTGCGGCACAGAAATAAGTTTGAAACATGTTTACAGGTGTGGTCGAGTAGTTAAGATATTTACTTTGCAGCCACATAGTTTCAGGTTCAGTTCCACTGTATGGTATATTGGGCAAGTATCATCTACTGGAGCCTTGGGTGGCTTGATGCCAAATGAATGAATTTAATAAATGGGATCTGTTGCAGAACCCTGTTGTCATTTCTGTTAATCTCATTTCAACTACCTTCTCTCAACAACAAACCTGTGTAACCCCCAATAAAAACTTAGACAATGACAAACTTTCCATCCCATGCAGGCATGGTAAGTAGATCTCGTTGATGTGTCCGCTAAATCAGCATTTAACCAAGAATTGGGTATCAATTTTCAAAAAGAAAAACAGAAATAAGGGACAGGTAAATATATATATATATATATATATGTGTGTGTGTGTATTTCTTCTATCTTAATGAATAAAAATTCTTCTGATAGAATAAATGGGTTAATAGAAACCAATGTAGCAAAGAACACAAAATAACTGTGGTTAGCTCCTGTTTTTAAGGCAGGAACTCCTTGAAATTTTGGGTATTTGAGTATATTTAAGAATTTAAGGATTGGAGAAAACGCATGTTATAATTGCATACTTTATTCCTACATATGTTTCAAAGGATTAACATGCGTTTTCTCCAATCCTTAAATTCTTAAATATATATATATATATATATATATATATATATATATAT
>NC_068997.1:14649991-14650788 GCF_001194135.2 Octopus bimaculoides
ATATATATTATTTAGTTTAAAAGAGTTCCAACACTGTCTGTTTTTTATGTTTTATTTATATATATATATATATATATAAAGCAAAAAAAATTATTAAATGTAAAACATTTGAATGTTCTTTCTTTTCAATTCTATCATGTTATAACTGAATAACAAAGACCTTTTTTAAAATTGGACATGTTACTGAACCGACCTGATATAAGCAACAATTTCATAAGTTGATATGGTCTGGGCCTTAGAATGGTTGAAATCTATTTGATTATCTGCAGCTATTTTTTAAAATCCTAATGACTTCCTGTTAGTGAGAAAGATAAAATTAATTATGTTGATAATGATTCCTAAATGACTTTAAAGCAAAAATATTCAATGAAATACAGATACTGCTTTGCCAAATTTGGCAAAATCTCATTTTGGTTGGAATGATATGAAAGATAATATGATGACTTTGTCGTTGTTGATGTTGTTGTTGTTGTTGTTGTTGTTGTTGTTGTTGTTGTTGTTGTTGTTGTTGTTGTTGCTTAGCCCCAGGTCAGCACTGATTGTAAACATCTATGATAAAATACATTCTAAGTATGGCCATTTCATCTGTCTCTCAGGCATTGTGTGCATCTTTTTTTCTTCTTGCCTTTAACCCTCCAACGCAGAGTATAGGCCACTTATATTTGAATTCCATGTCGCATAATTTTTTGCTTCTGTACTTATACTCTGCCATGAATGTCCCCCTTTCTCTAATTCCTTTTGTGTTGATCTACGCCACGAGTTCTTAGGCCTACCCCTCTTTCTATATCCATCTGGAT
>NC_068997.1:14650798-14654861 GCF_001194135.2 Octopus bimaculoides
GTGTTCGGGCCATCTAATTTTAAGTATACTATGCAAGCACTTGTTGATGAATGATTGTATTTGGTTATTTGACTTAACTGTTGTTCGCCATGTCTCAGCCCCATACAATAACACCGCTTTTGTGTATCTTGGTCTACTTTATATAATATGTCTTATTTTTTTAAGATATTAAAGTGCAGATTAACCCATTAACATTTAAATTACTCAATCAAATATAATTCTTATTTATTCACATTGATATGAATTAGACATACCTTACAATTGTAGTTTTGAGATTTCAATGATGTGATTGCTTATTTTTAGAATGGCATTGTAGGGTAAGTGTGAGAGACCAAATCTGGTTGGTTTGAAGATAAAACAGATAGATTATTTCGGCTGGATATGGCTGGTTGAAACGCTGAAGGATTAAACCAAAACACAAGAAATTCATATATCTCTCTGCAACGAAGTGAAAACAGCTAATTAGAGGTGGGGGAATGAAAAATTCATTAAGTGACTTGGCATGCTATCAGTAAGATAAAATCATGTATCAACTATGATACAAAATCTACAAGAGAACATCATCCATCATCATCATCATTATTTAACCTCCATTTTCCATGTTGGCATGGGTTTGACTGAGATCTGGTAATCTGGGGAGCTTCTCCATGTTCCAGTCTGATTTGGCAAGGTTTCTACGGCTGGATGTCCTTCCTAATGCCAACCACTCCGAAAGTGTAGTGGGTGATTTTTACGAGCCAGCAGCACATGTGAGGAGAATATCATTAAGGTAATAAGTAGAAGAAATTGAGAGCTTGTTAACATAGTACATCACTGAGAAAATTGATGGCTTCTTGATATTGTCGTACCAAAGTAACTTGCCAGCCCAGTGAAGCCGTCTAACCCATACCAGCAGGGACAACAGACGTTAAATGATGATAATGGTGGTGGTGGTGGTGTGGTGGTGATGACGACGACGACGACGACGACGATGATGATGATGATGATGATGGTGATGATATTCTCTTTACTGATTTTATATCATAATTGATTGATAATTTTAATGCAAAGGCTTTTAACTTATCAATACCATTGAATATTTCAAGAAATTGTTAAATAATTAAATCATATTTTCCTGTTGTTGAGGGAGTACTAACAAAGATTATTTTAATCAAGCTAAATGAAGAATCTATCTCATGACCCAGTAAACAGTCACCAGGTATAATAATAATAATAATAAATATCCTACAAATTCTCATGATATGAACCAATTTCAAACATGGCTTAAATGACCTCAAAGTTAAGCCAGAGGCACATGTGAGACTTAGGTAAATATCCTGGCTTTACATCGCTGGATAATTGTTTCAGAGTTTAATCCCTTGATTTTATTTGGACATCATTTCAACAATTAAATGATGCGCTCATTCAGAATCAATAACGAACAATACAACTTATTCATTAAATTTAGTTTATCACCGACCTAAGTCTGAAATGTAATAAATTCATTGACGTTGAGTGTGCTTTTCCATGTAACTTATTGGAATTTCTCTTCGTACTGGTGTGGGCAGAAGAATGACCGAAGTTGTGAAGCAATAGCTACAGCGATTTACTCGTGTGCAGTGTCCAGTTTTTTTACACATGTTACTGATTTTAGTTTTCCTTTTTTGTCAAACACCCACAACCAGGAGCGATACAAGGATCTCGTTATTTTTATAACAATTAGTTCAAGATAGTATGATCAAATTGACATTATCACAATTGTAATTAATGGACATGATTTCTTGCAGGAATCTTACCAGATGTTCAATGAAATCCTGTATCTATACCTATGCTCACAAGCATTTCAGGTATGATGTTGGGTGACTGCATCAGTAACAGCTGTACAGTGTGACATGGCTTCTCAATGAATTAATCCTCTGTTGCATTACCTGCATCATATTTACCGAAATCTTGTTTTTGCATTTGTTTTTAGCTAGGTGAGGACCCTTTATATTAGAAAGAAATAAACTGGGAAAGCTGAACAGCCCTTCAGCTGGTCAGCTACTGTCAAATGCTCCAACCCATAGCTGTATGGAAATTGAAAACTGAATGGTGATGACACAGGTACTGCCCACCAAATTCACTCACAAAGCATGGATTAGCTCAGGGTTATAAAAAAAGACACTTATCCATTTTGCAGCACAGTGGGATGGAACCTGAAGTCCCATGGCTAGAAAGCAAGCTTCTTAACCACATGGCCATATCTGTGTCTATGTTATATGCCATTGTAGTCAATAAAATTGTGTGTGATGTTGAGTGCTGAAGGTAAGGAAATAATAGCCCGTAATCATTATAATACAGCTAATAATATACTTATTTAAAGTCCAATAATGTTGTCCAACTTTAAAGTATTTATCGAAAACAAAGCTGTAATGGCCAAAAGTCAATTACCTTTGGAAGCCTTTATAAGTTGAATAGCAAAGATTTTACTTTATTTTATCGAACTGGTATCCATGCTAAATAGCACTGACCACTTAACCACTGGGCTGAGTTCCATGATGTAACATGCATGTAAATTGTGTGGAGCTCATATTACTTTCATGCGAATGTTGTACAACAGATAGACAGATAGACAGATAGACAGACAGATAGATAGATAGATAGATAGATAGATAGATAGATAGATAGATAGATAGATAGATAGATAGATAAATAGATAGATAGATAGATAGATAGATAGATAGATAGATAGGTAGAAAGCAAGTGAGTGATCAAGAGAGAAAGAGTAACAATAACAGGAGGAGATGTTTTATTTCTATTTCTCTGTACATAAGACCTCAAGGATGTAAAAACGGTAAGGTGTTTTAAGGCAGATATATGAGGAGAACAAGTCGATAATGTGTTCAAAGGAATGGAGAAAGAAAACTGTAGTAAACAAGGATCTGACACTTGTCTTAAAGTGGGTTGTCACTTATATTATTTACGTATATATATATTCCTTAAATTTATGCATTGCAATGACATGCAGCAAGCACTGAACCTGCAGCAAATTGGTATTAAAGATATATAACCACCATTCCACTCACCAAACGAAAACAAAAAGAAAAGAGGAGAAAAAAAAATCATAAATTTATAATAAATCTTTCCATGGAGCAGCTCACACGGCATTTATAGATAGTGTTGTGTCAGAAACAGAGCATCCAAGTAGACACTGGTCAAGGTTGCTATGACAACAATGTTACTTTGGACGAAAAGAAGAAAAAAAAAACAAACTAACAAGCAAACAAACAAACAAGTGAGAAACCAAAATTTGGCAGACATATTCGTATTCTGTATGCATAGTTCATTGTTCCTTACCGAAATAATTCCATCATATCTCACTTACCTCATTAACTTCATTGTCCGGTTATATTATTTTAATGCATCATCTTTTCACTGCAGGATGGCAGCTACTTACAGAATGTATAAAGGACAGATAGCATGGGGTAAGGGTGAAAGGTGGGATTGGTCGTCGGTTCTAGTAACTCAAGGGGGGTCTATGCTTTCGTATCGTGTCACCTTAACCAGTGATCATACATGTATCCATTACCATGTCATGAGTCAATGAGGAAGCCTTCCTGAGATTGCTTGACCAGCAAGAAATAATAACTAAATTCCTCTCACTCTCTGTCTCAAAACCACTGCCTGATGTCATAAATGAAGGAAATACATGATGTTAACTGATGTATTTGGTCTCTCAGGTATCTCTTTTACTCTTTTAATTGTTTCATCAGTCATTTGACTGTGGCCATGCTGGAGCACCGCCTTTGGAAGCCTAGTACTTATTCTATCGGTCTTTTTTGCCGAACCACTAGGTTACGGGGACGTAAACACACTACCATCGGTTGTCAAGCGATGTTGGGGGGGACAAACACAGACACACAAACATATACACACACATACATATATATATATATATACGACAGGTTTCTTTCAGTTTCTGTCTACCAAATCCATTCACAAGGCTTTGGTCGGCCTGAGGCTATAGTAGAAGACACTTGCCCAAAGTGCCACAAAGTGGGACTGAACCCGGGACCATGTGGTTGGTAAGAAAGCTACTTACCAC
>NC_068997.1:14655005-14658135 GCF_001194135.2 Octopus bimaculoides
TATATATATATATATATATATCCTCCTCAGTAGCTTAAAACCTGGATGCAAAACATTAAAAAAGAAGAGTCATCATTATCATTAACATCATCATCACATCGACATTATTATAATTTTTTGTATTTTCATTAGCATAATTCTATTTCATTTATGATAGCATGAATAATAAATGAACTCAAAAACAAATACAGTCATCTTTATGGTATTAATCATTATCATATGATTATCATATTGTTTAATTCTTTTATTTGTTTTTTCGTCATTGGACAATGGCCATGTTGGAGCACCATCTTGAATGGTTTAGGTGAAGAAATTGACTGCAGTAATTTGTTGAAGTTCGGTACTTATTCTTTTTGTCTCATTTTTTTGTTACCATGTTGTTGAATAGCAGGGATATAAACAAAACAACACTTGTTGTCATGTGGCAGTGGGTAAATACAAAGATGCACACACACAAACACACATGCATACACACACATGCACGCATACACATACATTTGTACATGCATACATATAAATTATATATAGTACAGATAAATACCACTATACTACTAATATCTTTTAATAAGGATCTCCTTCAATTCTTCCTCTCTGAAGATGGAATAGTTGCCTATTTTATGCAAAGCTTCTTTTCCTTCACTGAGAAATGCACCATATGTGCAGCTTTTCCCGAAACAGCTGTAAGAGGCTATTAGCACACCTTCTTACTCCCTTATTTATATGATACATTCTACCCCAACAACTCTTTTGTAACAATTCTAATTTATGTTTAAATTAAAATTCCTTGCTCTAAATTGTTACCAATTATTTACTTGTTCATTCTTTCTTTCTACTATTCTTTTATTCATTTTATTATTTCACTTGTTTCATTCATCTGATTGCAGCCATGCTGGAGCACTGCCAAACAAGTCAACCCCAGGACTTATTTAAACATAGTACTTATTTTATCAGTTTCTTTTGCTAAACTGCTAATTACAGTGATGTAAGCACACCAATACCAGTTGTCAAGTGGTGATGGGAGTGAGAAACACAAACACAAAGACACACAGATATATAACACACAGACACACACTCTAACACACACATGTATATATACGATGGGCTTCTTTCAGTTTCCATCTACCAAATCAACTCACAAGGCTTTGTTTGGCCTAAGGCTATAGCAGAAGACATTTTCCCAAGGTGCCATGCAGTGGGACTGAACCCACGACCACGTGGTTGGAAGCAAGCTTCATACCACACAGTCATGACAACACACACAGACAACTTGAAGATAAGATATCTAGAGAGATGCATAGTCAATTATATTGTGAGACACATATGTAGACAACTGGAAAGGGTGATAGATACAAGGAAGGTGAAGAGGCGAAAAAGTTCTTGGCTTCAAGGGCATCGTAAAAAGCCTGGCTGGAGGCCCAACCTTTTAAGTTCTTTTACAGGGATCAGGAAACCTGAAGGATCACTGCAATAAATGTGTGAATCTGAGAAGGGAATATATTGAATAGAGTCATAATTGACTGATCCTCCTGTATTTTATTTACCCAAAGCCAGGAACTTTTTGGTGGCCTACCATATCTAGACAATATTTGGTGAGATTGATGGATAAATGGAAAGTAGGAGCGATATAAATGCAAGCAATTAAATGGTGAGACAGATATAGATAAATGAATGATAAGATACATGTAAAATATATTAATGGCTACATGGTGAGATAGATCTGTAAGACGAATGGATGGTTATATAGGTACTCAGAAAACTTTAAGCAAAAATCAAATAAATAGAAAAATTAATATTTCTAAATCTCTGAATGAGAACCATTCAGTAACATTACTCTAGAACAAGGGATCTTAGTGTCCCCACTCAGCTCAAGCAGGGTGGGGACACTAAGCTCCCTTGTTTAAAAATATAAGGATGCAGATAGTGTGTCGATATCCAGCTGGAGACGACGTTTCTTGGGGCTAAATAACAGTAACATTCATCCTAATCAGGACTGCCGCATTATGTTGGCAAATAATTTTTATATTGGCATGAATATTTTCCAATATTCTAGTTTTAAGTCCCGAGCTCAAACCCTTGTGGGAGCAAATTTTTATGTTATACTTTTCAGGTCAGTCAGACAAAAATATTTACTTTCACAAAATGTGTACCCTGCTCTGATGTCTAGAGTCTTGAACCACAAAAATGGAAAGTGGCTCTGATGTCAGCTTCAGGAAGCTGGTGAATGAGAAACCTTTTAGTCAACTTGAACTCTGTGTAGTCAAAACTAGTTAGACATCACGTTCAGGGAGAAGTCTGCAAACATTGTAGAAATTAAGGAAGGAAACAAATAGAAAGAAAAAAAATAAGAAAAAAATAGATAAGTAACAATAATGATAAAAATAAAAATAGAACAAAAAGAAAACAAACACAGAAGAAATAAACAATTATATAATAAAAGAAAAGAAATAAAAAGTGTTTCCAAACACAAGCTAATCAGAGCCTGACAAACAAAATCTATCTTTTATTGAGTATGTGTCCTGTCGTTTGGCATAAATCAAAGTGGCACATCTCCCAGTTTATTTGTAATTAAATTCATTAGCATTGCGTTATAGCAATTAAGAAGTGGAAAATCTGGGTGAATTGATTGTTTGATCTTTGCAATCTGGTGAAAGAGGGAAGGAGAGAAAGATAGTGGTGCGGGGGTGGGGTGGAGGAGTGGGATAGTTAGAGAGTATATACATAAAAATAAGCATTGACTCAGATTGAAATTGCTTATTATTATTTCGTTATTTGGTTACTAATTTAAAAAAAAATAAACGAAACGTTTAACACACACACACACACATATGTATACATATATATATATATATATAATATATATAGATATACATATACATATGCACATATATTTATATATACGTACATACATATGTATATATAAACCTTTGAATTCAAATAAACATTGACTATTTAATATTTATATCTATAAAAAACATGAAAAAAAAAACAACAGTTGTATCATCATTCACATAATCCTCTACACCGACACCCTCTTCAATTTATATATATATGTAGCATTAAATATTCTGCCTCCCATACTCCATTGATTTGATCAGAATAGGTAAATACATACATATGATATATATACATA
>NC_068997.1:14658145-14659702 GCF_001194135.2 Octopus bimaculoides
ATATATATATATATTCAGACATATATATGTGTGTATATCTATCTATAAATATATGTTTGTATGTAGGTATATATATATATCATATATTTATATGCAGAGACACAAATATTGTTAAGGAGATTTAAGTATATAACAGCATTCATTTAATATTTTGTGTAAAGGAGTATGAAAAATGAAAATGATGATAGCAGAATAATTGAGTTGAGTGTCAGACAAAATATGTTGGTGGTGGCACGGCTGTGTGGTAAGAAGGCTTGATTTGTAACCATGTAGTTGTGGGGTTTGATCCTACTATGCAATACCTTGGGCTACTTTCTTCTGTCAGAGCCCTGAGTTGAACAATATCTTGTGAATGGAATCTAATAGATATAATCTGTGTAGAAGCTTGTCATATGTATGTGTCTATGCTCTTCTCCTGCTCCTTTTTAATTTTAGAGCAAATTTAACCCAGTAAAAACAAGTTAACTTGTTTTCACCCAATTTGTCTTTTTCAGAGTGTGACAAATAAACTCGTCCAAAGCATAATTTCAACAACAGCTGCAGATGAGTCACAATTCTTGGCATTTCTTGGTTTTCATCTTTTTTTGGGGGAAGGGGGGGGGCAGTTGATTAGATCGACCCCAGTATGCAACTGGTACTTAATTTATCGACCCCGAAAGGATGAAAGGCAAAGTCGACCTCAGCGGAGCTTCAACTCAGAATGTAATGGCAGACAAAATACCCGGTGTGCTAACAATTCTACCAGCTCGTCATCCTAATCACTTTCTTAAATAATAATGAATAATAATAACAATAATAATCCCCACCACCACAAGCAGAAGGTTCAAAAGTCTGTAGGAAGGCTTTAGTTAATTAGATTGACCCAGCATTCAACTGGAACCTCAATGCCATTTCTTCAAGGATAAACAAACCAACCTTCTCCAACAGATGCACGTATTTTTCTGCAAATAAATTTCTTAACAGCATTGCCATATATGGTACTCTTTTACTCTTTCAGTCATTGAACTGCAAATATGCTGGAGCACTCTCTTTTAGAGTTAGCTGAATAAATCTTTACCAGTATTTATTTCAATTCTGGCACCTGTTCTATCATTCATTTTAGCTGAGCTACTAAGTTAAATGATAGAAGTAAGCCAACATTGATTGTCGATTGTTGGGGCACAGACACAAACACATACAGAGTCCTGCACACCTTATACCTGAGAAAAAGACAAAATAATCATAACTAAACTGTCTTTCATCATTGGTCTGTTTGATTAAGTTTTACCTAGAGTGAGACAACAACAACAACACCAACAACAAACCCTCTTCTTAATTAGAGTTTTTAATCAATATTAAAACATATTGCTACACATATATAAGTTCGAAATTGCTGTTTGTTATAATAATACTGAAAGTTATCAGATTTTTTTCACACGATGTCTAAATATTTGTTTTCAAACAAACATTTTATCGACTTATTTCATTCTCTCTCTCTATCTATATGTGTGTGTGTGTGTGTGTGTGTGTGTGTGTATGCATATGTATATTTATATATACATACATACATGCATATAT
>NC_068997.1:14659896-14665671 GCF_001194135.2 Octopus bimaculoides
CCTGTCTATCTATCTATCTATCTAGCTAACTATCTATCTATTTATCTATCTATCTAGCTAGCTATTTATCTATCTATATATCTATGTATCTATTTGTCTATCTATCTACCTAGCTAGCTAGCTATCTATCTATTTATCTATCTATCTATCTATCCATCTACCTACCTATCTATCTATCTATCTATCAGCCTATCTATCTATCTATCTATCTATCTATCTATCTATCCAGTTAGCTAGCTACTTATTATTTTGTTAATAACAATCCTCTCCACCACCTAACAAGTTAACTTCCCATCATCATATAATTACTTGAAAAGCTCTTTTATGAGACAGAAAAATATTTTACTAATTTATGTTCTGAGATAAAACTCTCCTGCGAGTCCAAAATTAATTTCCAGAAGCTTCCAGCAAAATGCTTTGAATTAAATACTGTCTCTGAGAGACAACTATTTTGGGATTTTTGATGGTTTTTCAAAAACTGACAAACAAATTGGTTGAATACAAATTAATTTAGAAACAAGTTTCAAAATTATCTTCTCATACAGTCAACATGATGAAAAGGTTTTTGGCTACGCACACACATATTTTGAGCTCGTTTACAGTGCAGAAATAATCAATTATGAATATATGGATAGAAACAAAACAAAATGGAAAAGAAAAAAACAACGTAAAATAATAATAAAAATTTTTAAATATTAAAAAGACAACAACAGTGATAATAATATTATTATTATTATTATTATTGATAATAATAATAATAATAATAATAATAATAATAATAGTAATAATAATAATAATAATGACAATAATAACAATAATAAAAATGATAATATATAGTTGAGAAAGTGATAAAAAATAAAAACAAAGTGATTTAAATTAAGGAAAAATACCACAACACAATTTAGACTTTTAGTAATTTACCAATTTCCAATAGAGTTGTTAAATTAATTCATTTGTAGCATTTGAGATATTTTCAAAAATGAAAGGTATAACAAGGAGAAAAAAGAGAAGGAAAAAGAATTTGAAAATGCAATGACATAGAAAGAAAGAAAGAAAGAAAGAAATTAAACTTTTGGTAAGAAGTGCAATAAGAATATTATTAAAAATACCATTGTCATGACAAGACCAATTCTTGAAAACATAAGATAATAAACAATATGATTGTTGAAATAGCAGTATCACAGAACACAGCTGGCAACTCCGCAATTTGAAGTCTTCGACTCATTTTCTTCTCTCTCACATTTCAACCTTTACCAATGCTGCTTTTTTTTTCTGTTATTTTGTAAACTTTTGTGATTAAATGTTAATTTAAAGGAGAAAAAAATAATAGAAATTTAGGAAAAAAAAGACAAAAAACAACTCTTGGCTACAGTATTTTTATTTTGTTTTGAAATTTGACGAATCAACAAAAACATTCTTAATATCAGATGATGGAGTCAAACAACAACGAAAAATCACAATTGATAATGTCACTAAAGCATACATCGCTTTAAACTTTATCACCTTGCTTCCAGTAAGAAGTTATAGATGTAATTGATGCACTGAATAGGACATAGCTCTCATTTCTTTGCAATATTGCATATAGAGTATATCTTATATTTTGCTTAGTGTTAAATTACAGTTCACACTCTCTCTCCCCACCTAATATATACATGTATATATGTGTGTGTGTGAGCGTATGTGTGTATATATATATTATATATATATATATATATATATATACACACACACAGAGGTATTTATGTAGACAAGCAAATTAAATATAACAGCTTGAGATTGATACACAAAATATATATATATATATATATATATATATATATATATAAATACGTAGTCTGGTCAATAAGTATCCGGACTGTTGCCATAGTAACAAAGCTAAAGCATGCAGAGTAAAGCCACTTGGCACAGATTGACCTTGAACTTTGTTGTGCATGTACCCTAAGTTTTAACATTCTAGCTCACGTCCATTATTTACAGCGGTTCTTGGAAGGAAGGTATATAGCATGTAATTGTTGCATTGAACATGACAAAGAAAGTCGAGCAGAGAATTTGCATCAAATTTTGTCAAAAGCTTAGCAATACCTGCTCAGAGACCTACGCAAAGTTTTCAAAAAGTCTCCATCATTCTAGACACAATGAAGAAGAATTTGTGCAACTGAAACCCAAGTGTATTTTTGGTCAGCTGAAAACGGTACCCAAATCTTCAGTGATAACGGACTGAACTGAAACATAACTAATTTGTACATCCTCTGATACCTCACGGATGGTGATTCGACGATTTCCCCTCACAGCTGCATGCACAGCTGCAATGTTTTTCTCAGTTCTGCTGATTGTAGGTCTTCACAGCTTGAAGTGAGAGAATTTTATCATACCACCAAAAACATAAAAAGGATGTTGATAAAAGACCTGGAAGCTTACCTCTACTCAACATCAGTTCTTATTCAAGTCGATTCACTTTTGGATGGATTGCTTGTACTTTGGCTTGCAGAATTCATATATTTGTTCACTTGTTTTTTATTATTACCTCCGCTTTAGCGAAGGCGGAGATATTGTTTTCAGTCATGTTTGTTTGTTTGTTTGTCTTTGGACAACATATCTCAAGAACTGCTGGATGGATTCAGATGAAACTTTCTGGGATGCTTGGCCTTATGACTGGCACAAACTGATTAGATTTTGGGATCAATCCAGTACCAGACAAGGATTCTGGATTATTTTTCCTGTTGTTTTTTTTTACTTAATTTTTGAGAGTGGTCGGGTTCATTTTTAGTATTCATATTTGTGAGAGCAGTTGAGTTTATTTTAGATAATCTCATTTTAAAAATCATCTCCAGCTAATCATTGAGAGGATGTTGGTGTTGCCTTGGCAGAGGTTTGACATCTCTAAGAGCTCTTGTTTTATTATTATTTTTTTTTTTTTTGGCATGGTTATTTTTTTCAAATGGATACACTTCTTAACTCAGACAGTTTTGCAACAAGCTGCTTTACAGCATGGTGTGAGCATTATATATGAGTGTGTATATGTGTATGTGCATCAGTGTGTGTGTGCTTCTAAGTTTGTGAATATGTATACCGCAAGGAAAAGAACAAAATCATTGAAGCTCACAATCTCCACAATATAATTCTTGCCAAAGATCACTTAACAGTTTTCACAGACTAAGGTCTTCTCTCTGAACTTTTCCTTCTTTCTGACAAAGAGCCATGCTCAAAACATTACTCATATTTTTCCATCCCAAACTATTCCTGAGCATCAATCAAATATATTCTCTGCGTACATCCAAACCAAATTTTGTTGTTTTTTATTTTTCATTTGCCTATTTTTTTATTCTTTTATTCTTTTACTCTTTTATTTGTTTTACTCATTTTTGACTGCAGCCATGCTGGGGCACCACTTTTAGTTGAACAAATCGATTCCAGGGCTTATTCTTTGTAATCCTAGTACTTATTCTATCGGTCTCTTTTGTCGAACCACTAGGTTACAGGGAAGTAAACACACCAACATTCATTGCCAAGCAATGGTGGGAGGGACAAACTCAGACGCAAAGACACACACATAAATATATATATATATATATATATATACAATGGGCTTCTTTCAGTTTCCGTCTACTAAATCCACTCACAAGGATTTGGTCAGCTGGAGGCAATAGTAGAAGACACTTGCGCAAGGTGCCACACAGTGGGACTGAACCCAGAACCATGTGGTTGGTAAGCAAGCTACTTACGACACAGCCACTCCTGTGCCTATACACACACACACATACACACACGCACACACACACACGCACACACACACGCACACACACACACACACACACGCACACATACACACACATATATATATATGCATATATATAAATAAATACAGAGAGAGAGAGAGAGATACATACACATTTCCGCATATATATTTGACATAAACATCCATGACGAGAGTTGTCATCATACTGCCAAAGATCAAATCATCTCCTCACTGCATTTCATATTTAATTAATATTTAACTAATTAAAATATCCCGGTTGGCTCTCACTGTTTCCTTATTTGTTGATATTTTACAATATCAACATAATGCAATAATTAATTTTTTAAAAAATACCTGTTCTCTTCCCTACAGGTGTAATTTGAATTAATTATAAATTGGTGGCTCACTTCATTAGATATGCTAATGCCCGTTTTACAATTACATAACATGCCACAGGCATCTAAGGTTAGTTTTCCAGGATATTTTTCTCTCTTTTTCTGTCCTTCTTTCCTTTTCTTTCTCTCTCTCCCTCTCTTTCTGTCTCTGCCACTCTCACTTTCTCTCTGTTCATTCATTTAATGTCTATTTCTCTATCTTTGGATGGGTTAAATAGGAGTTCATAGGAGCATTTAAGAGCCAAATGCCCTTAACAGTTATTAAAACAAGGGATCTATTATTCCACAGATCTTCAAAATGCTTGTAACTTCAACATCCATGAACACACACACGTGTACACACACACACAATAGACTTACACACACATTCCATCACCTAATTCCATTCGAAAATCAAAAAGCATTGGGTTGGCCCAGGGCTATAATGAAAAACATTTGCTCAAGATGACAGACTGTAAGATTGAACCTGAAACTGCATGGTTACAATGCAAAATTCTGAATCATACAGTCTGTACCCTCTTATATATAAATACATACATATATATAGATATATAAATATATATATATATATAATAAGTACAGGTGTGGCTGTGTGGTATGAAGCTTCCCAACCACATGGTTCCAGGTTCAGTGTGGCAACTTGAGCAAGTGTCCTCTACTATAGCCTCGGGCCAACAAGAGCCTTGTGAGTGGATTTGGTAGATGGAAACTAAAAGAAGCCTGTTGTGTATATATACATAAATGTATATATATTTATGTGTGTGTGTCTTTGTGTCTGTGTTTCCCCCACCATTGCTTGACAAAAGATGTTGATGTGTTTATGTACCCGAAACTTAGCAGTTCGGCAAAAGAGACTGATAGAATAAGGACTAGGCTTACAAAGAATAAGTCCTGGTGGTGACGACGATGACAATGGTGGCAACAATGATGATGATGACAGCAACAATGATGATGATGGTGATGGTGATGATAAAATTCTTTGTGTGAATAGTGTGAACATATTATTGGGTCTACTGAAGGACCTGAAGGCATAAAAGTCAATGTCGATTCCACTTAGCACTTGAATCCTTTCAAAAACATCAAAACACCAATACTCACAAAGAAAAGAAAAAGACATATTTAAAACAAAACAAGCAAAAAGATTGCAGTTCTACAGGGCTGGTGTTCTGCAACCGTTTCCATACATAGAGATCAAGAGCATATGGTGAATACCATCAAAAGCCGGTGAGCTGGCAAAGTCGTTAGCATGCCAGGTGAAATACTTAGCAGTATTTCATCTGTCTTTACGTTCTGAGTTCAAATTCTGCCGAGGGCGACTTTGTCTTTTATCTTTCGGAGTCGATAAATTAAGTATCAGTTGCATACTGGAGGCGATCTAATCAACTGCCCCCCCCTCCTCAAAAATTTCTGGCCATATATGAACATACCTACGTATATATGTATATATACATGCATATATGGGTACAGGACATCAAAACAACAAGAAACGAGAACATAAAAACAAAAACATAGTAAACGAACTTTTTTCGAACAAAGAAAGAAACAAACAGAGAAACGAGACGTGCAACATGAAGAACATTCCTTTCATCCATTGTCCCCTGTTTTATCAACAGTTTCAAAGGTAGGGACAAGACGAGACTTCGT
>NC_068997.1:14666016-14667404 GCF_001194135.2 Octopus bimaculoides
ACACTTACCCCTCACCCAAGGTGTCACGAAGTGGAACTGAACCTGGAACCTTGTGGTTGGGAAGTAAGCTTCTTACCACACAGCCACGCCTAGTTAGTTTGGAAAATTGAAACAGACAGAAATAGAAAGAGAAAGAGAAAAGAGAGAGAAATATGTTTTTTCAAGATTATTTTGAAATATTCAAAGAGAGCGATAGAGAGAGGGAGTGAGTGATAGAAAGAGAGAGAGAGAAAGAGAGAGAGAGAGAGAGAAATAGAGAGAAAGAGCGAAAGAGAGAGAGAGAGAGAGAGAGAGAGAGAGAGAAAGAGAGAGAGAGAGAGAGAGTTGTAGAAAGACTGACAGAGATGGAGGATAAAAGAAAACCATTTTGGTGGTGGCTTTCAGATTTTTCTTCCAGCACCACTTCTTCCAACACCACTGAACTCCTTCAACTCACATATAATTACTTGATTAGCCTGAATCATTCCTTGGATCTTTAATCCATTCTTTCAATTAAGTGGGAATAATTTTCAATATTTGTTTTACTGTTTCAATGATTTTACTTTTAAACATTTTTATTTCAACTTTCGTTTGTACTTGTTTCTGCGTGCGCCTATACACAAACACAAACATATATATATATATATATATATGTATGTATATGATCATCAGTGTGTGTATGCATGTGTGTGTGTGTTTATTTTCTTAAATAAATTCGATATATCTTATTGCGTGTCTGTATTAATGTTTATGCATGTACAATGCATGTGATGTATTTGTGTTTCTTTTCTTGAATGAGTTCTATATGTATTTCTATTTGTATAGTATAACTTTTTGGTTTCCATTGGGATTTTTTTTTGCATAAATATATTTATAAATTTGCTGTTTGTTTTAATAAGGGTGAAGGTGGGTGAAAAGGAAACAGAATGGTATGTGATGGTGTTGCATAGTATTGGATGTAGGTGCTGAATGCTTCCATTTTTCCCCCCTTTGTTTCTTTATTAGTTTGTTAACAAGACTGTTTAATGAAATTATTTGATTATTATTAATTTTAAAATCTTTCTTCGTTAAAATACACATGCGTGTGTATGTATGTATGTAGGCATATGTGTGTATGTGTGTGTGTGCATGTGTGTGTATAGAGAGAGATGGATAGATAGATATACACATCTATATATATACATATTTATACACACGTATATATGTATATGTGTTGTGTAAATGTATATATATGTGTGTGTGTGTATATATATATATATAAATAGATAGATATAAATATATATATATATGTATATATATAAGCATATATATATGTATATATACACACACACATATATATATATATACACAACACATATACATATATATATTTATGTATATATATATATGTATATATACACACACACATA
>NC_068997.1:14668117-14671161 GCF_001194135.2 Octopus bimaculoides
CATGTCATGTTTGTGTGGGTTGGATAGGTCAGAAAAGACCATAGTTGTTTTCTTAATTGATTTCTGTTTTGCTTGTTTTCATTCATTTTCCAAAAAGATTTCTTTTGTATGTTGTTGCTGTTGTTGTTGTTGTTGTTGTTGTTGTTGTTGTTAATCACTATTTCTGTTTGTGTTTCATCAAGAAGCTGGTATTAATAATTTCTGTGGAAGTGATGCAATTTCACTAGATCATTCATTATGTTCTGATATTTGACACTATTCAAAATTTCATTCAGACATGTATTCAATGAGAGCCAACTTTACAAACATAAATGGAGTTGGGTGGCGTTGAGGTATGTTGTTGCAATTTTTTTGTTGTATAACCCCAGGTCATTCCTAATCAAGCAGACCTATTTGTTTCATTCTTTTTTTTCCCCTCATTTTCTTTTGTAATCTAATTTGGATATCTTAATATCCTTAATATAATAGTCACTCTTATATGTCAAGTTCCTTAGTAAGGTTGTTTATTATTATTATTATTATTATTATTATTATTATTATTATTATTATTGTTATTATTATTATTATCATTATTATTATTATTATTATTATTATTATTATTATTATTATTATTATTATCATTATTAAGGCAGCAAGCTGGCAGAATCATTAGCATGTCAAGCAAACTGCTTAACTTCATTTCATTTGTCTTTAGGTTTTGGGTTCAAATTCCACTGTGGTCAGCTTTGCCATTCCTCAATTCAGGGTTGATAAAATAAGTACCAGTTAAGAACTGGGGTTAATGCAATCGATTTATCCTCTCCCTCAAAACTGCTGGCCTTGTGCCAAAATTTGAGACCAATATTTATTATTATTATTATTATTAATGTTGTTGTTGTTGTTATTAAAAGGTGGCGAGCTGGTAGAATTGTTAGCAAGCCGGGCGAAATGCTTAACGGTATTTCATCTGCCTTCACATTCTGAGTTCAAATTCCACCGAGGTGGACTTAGCCTTTAATCCTTTCGGAGTTGATAAATTAAGTACCAGTTATGCACTGGGGTTGATATAATTGACTTAATCCCTTTGCACAAATTTGAGGCCTTGTACTTCCAGTAGAAAGGATTATCATAATCATCATCATCATCATCACCATCATGATCATTATTATTATTATTATT
Source organism: Octopus bimaculoides (assembly GCF_001194135.2). Classification (NCBI taxonomy): domain Eukaryota; kingdom Metazoa; phylum Mollusca; class Cephalopoda; order Octopoda; family Octopodidae; genus Octopus; species Octopus bimaculoides. The sequence continues at coordinate 14,669,276 of NC_068997.1, forward strand.
ATTATTATTATTATTATTATTATTGTTGTTGTTGTTGTTGTTGTTGTTGTTAAGGCAGAGAGTGGGCAGAATCATTAGCCTGCTGGGCAAAATGCTTAGTGATTATTTTAATATACTGAGTTCAAATTGTGCCTATGACAACTTTTTCTTTTATGCTTCAGGGCCAATAAAATATTGTAGCGATATGGACATCATCATATCACCAACTAATTTTCTACAGTATTGACTGTAAGTATCTTATTATACCAACAAGACTAGACAAGTTGTCAATGATACAGACTGTCATGGCACTCTGTCATTTATGACGACGAGGGTTCCAGTTGATCTGATCAAAGGAACAGCCTGCTTGTGAAATTAACCTGCAAGTAGCTGAGAACTCCACAGACACGTGTATCCTTAATGTAGTTCGTGAGGAGATTCAGCGTGACACAGAGTGTGACAGGGCTGGGAGAGGACAGAGAGAGAGCAGGAACAGAATGGTATTTTATATTATATATTATTGACTGTCTGAAGGTGAATGGCTCAGTGGTGAAAGCAACAGGCTCACAATCATGAGGTTGTGAGTTCGATTCCTGGACTACGCTGTGTTTGGTGTTCTTGAGCAAGACACTTTAATTCACGCTGCTCCAGTTCACTCAGCTGTAGAAATGAGTTGTGATGTCACAGGTGCCAAGATGTATCATCCTTTGTCTTTCCCTTGGATAACATCGGTGGTGTGGAGAGCGGAGGCTGGTATGCATGGACGACTGCTGGTCTTCCATAAACAACCTTGCCCGGACTAATGCCTCGGAGGGGAGCTTTGTCAATGCAATCCCATGGTCAGTCATGACTGAAGAGGATCTTTACTCTTTACCCTGTGTACATGGAGAAGGGAGGCTGGTATGCATGGGCAACTGCTGGTCTTCCATAAACAACCTTGCCCGGACTTGTGCCTCAGAGGAGAACTTTCTAGAATGTTCAGTGATTTATGACTGAAGGGGGTCCTTTTTAATATTATTGACCTCAGAAAGCTAACAGCCAAAACAAACATGCAAGGCATTTGTCTGACCCTTTAGCAATTGAACCAATCAAGCCCTCCTACATAAATGTGTGTGTGTGTGTGTGTGTGTGTGTTAGCATCACTGTCAAAGAAGTGATGCGGTTTGTTTCCAATCTTCCATAAAAAAAATAAAATAAACGTTTCTAGCCATAAGAAAATATTATCTTCTTTTGCTTGGAAACAAGTGAGTGATACTGACAGTGAAGTGAGTGATACTGACAGTGAAGGTGTCTGGCTAAAGAACACCTGTCTCACTGAATTCTTTCTGACCTGTGCATGCATGGAAAGGTGGACATTGAATGATAATGATGATAACAAAGGTGAGGATTTACAGGAAGAAAAAAAAGAAAGAAGTTTGCAAAAATACACTGATAGTTGCTCACTCACATGTGTAATAAAAAGTAATAACCAATTTAGTAATAGCGGTGGGCTAACATGAACTCATGTCCTCAAGGCAAAAATCCCATTTGAAAACCTATCAATCAATCAAGGATTTTCACAGTAAAATACTTCAATAAAACATTAAAGAAATTTCTACAATTGACATTTAAATCAAACTTTGCTTATTAGAAGGAACTCATTTAGGAATTAAACATTTCGTTTCGTTGGGGTTTTGTTGTTTGTTTTTTTAGTGATTGTCATGTATTTTAAAGAATATTTTAAATATATGTGTGTATGGATTTCTTTCCATGCTTGTTTCTTTCAAGGTGTATATGGACGCTTGCAAATATATTTCATCTATGTATAATTGTTCACGCATGCAAATGTTTACTTGTGTTGATAGATAGATAGATAGATAGATAGATAGATGGATAGAGAGAGAGAGAGAGAGAGAGAGAGATAGATA
>NC_068997.1:14671171-14671805 GCF_001194135.2 Octopus bimaculoides
TAGATAGATAGATAGGTAGTTAGGTGGGTAGGTAGGTAGATAGATAGATAGATAGATAGATAGATAGATAGATAGGGAGATATGAGTTACTTTTAATGTTGTTTGTTAATAAATTTTAGTCTAGTTTGATTAGCTGTCTGAGTATGTATATGTGTTTGTATGTGAGTTTATGTAAATTAATTTTTGCATGTATGTATATGCATATGTGAGATCATGTACAATTATTTTTGTGAAAACACATATATTTGTAGGCATAACTACCTACATTTTCTGTCTTGTCTTTTCCTTGTCCACCTACCTGCTCATGCATTATCTTAGCTTTTACAAACACACTTCGCTTTTTTTTTAAGGAAACCTCATTATTATCACTTTGTCATTCATTCCATGACACATCTTACAGTTTTATCCATTTCCTTAACATTTTACTTCTTTTTTTAATACTCTATGTTAAATCTGACTGAATGCATCACAGAAATTTATAATTGGTACCTATATAGAGCTTAGATAAATATGCTTTCACCAGTGGCAAGCATTCAGTCTTAGCTGAAATTGCACTTAGCTAGAAAAGCTGGCCATATTCAATGGACAGATATATATATATATATATATATATATATATATATATATATATATA
>NC_068997.1:14671815-14673802 GCF_001194135.2 Octopus bimaculoides
GAAAACAGAGTATACCGTATTATGCTTTATGTATGGTTGTCACCAGAAAATTTTTCTTGACATAGTATGCACATGAAAGGAGTACTAAATTGATGGAGAGGGGGGGGTCAATATCACCCCACCACCACCACCACCACCACTTCCCCTATACAACTGAAGATAAGGGAGGGAGAGTTGGGAAATAGTGCAACTTGGAATCAAATGTGTCATGTAAGCACTTGACTTGTATGAATCCCATCAGAGTTCTACAGAACAAACATCTTACCATTATAAAATAATATAAGCATATATAATACACATCCATCATCATCATCGTCGTCGTCGTCATCGTCATCGTTAATGTCATTATCACTATCATTGTTTACCTGCTGTTCTTGTTCCATGCTAGCATGGGTCAGATAGTTTGACAGGATCCGAGTTAGCCTGAGGGCTGTATTGGTCTCTATCATCTACTTTGGCATGGTTTCTATGGCTGAATGCCCTTCCTAATGCCAACCATGTTCTGTAGGGATGGGCAGATAAACTTTGGATGATGAATGTGCCTCTAGGCTTCTTCAGAGGGCCTAAGTGGTTGGGAGGACTAATACATATAAGAGACAGTTAACAATAGGTACAGTGTGATTGTCTTTTTTCAAAAAGGGTAGAAAAAGAATAGGAGTAAGAATAAGAACAAACATGTGGATGTGAGTGAAGTACAACTTAGCATATATATATATATATATTGGGCCTCATGGAGGCATTGTCTGAGACCTCTGGCATTATGTCATGATTGAGAAGAAGACCCATGAAGCCAAGCAAAATCACAATCATAGCAGGTACCGGTGTCACGCAAAAGGCACCTATGCCAGTGGCACATAAAAAGCACCCATTACACTCTTGGAGTGGTTGGCATTAAGAAGAGCATCCAGCCATAGAAAACTATGGTAAATCAGGTCTGATGCAGCCTTCCAGCCTTCCTGCAACCTGGTCAAACTGTCCAACCCATGCCAGCATGGTCAACAGACGTTAAATGATGATGATGATGATGATGATATAATTTCTTTATTTGTGAATTAAGGCTACCATTGGTTTCATGTTAAGAAGAATAGGAAAATATCTTAGTGTCTTAACAAATCTTCGAGCCAATCACATAAACAATTTTTCAAGCCAATCACATGCTCAAAGACATTTTCCCCACTCTTCTTAACATGAAACCAACGGTAGCCCTAATTCACAAATAAAGAAATCATATATCCACCAATGCAGTGTTGAGAACTCATTCCATCAGTCTACATTTACGTTGGCATTAGAATAATTGATAAGTAACTTGCAAGGCTGGAAAGAGCAAGTACCTAGTAACAAAGTGCTTCAGATATCATTGACTATAATAGATTTTATTTTTTCTAACTATAAAAGTGCTAAAAGAATTCTAATACTAACCACATATGAGGTCTTTAGTTCATTTCAGTTATCACGAGTAAGACAATTCTAGAATCTCATGGCTTTAGTTGTGATGGAACATTATCCCATTTACATAGAGCAAAAATTTCCATTAATTTCATTTTTTCTTAATTTTTTTTTTTTAAAGTTAATTTTGGGTCAAAAATTTCTGCCACTTATATAATAGGAACATATATTGAACATAACCCTACTTGTCAATATTAATAATTTATCCTTGAATAAATTCAGTTGGATTTTAGTGTTTTCTGGCCCATTGCATTCCTGAGTAACTAAGATAACTTATTTCTGTAACAGACTGTGTACAGTGATCAGTATAACATTTTATTTTACATTGAGATGTTGAAGCTAAATTGCTATATTCGGTTAGGGTCTAATTTTTTTTTTTTCTGGTCTGTTAAGAACAATGTTTTTCGGTATATAAATAAACAGAAGCTTATCGTTTTGTTTACTTTATCTACAAAGCTTATTACCCAAGCTACAGTGCATATTTAAGTTTCAAGTCTTTTTTTACGACGACAGTGGTGATGATGGTGATGATGAAGATGAT
>NC_068997.1:14673812-14674302 GCF_001194135.2 Octopus bimaculoides
GATGATGATGATGATGATGATGATGATGATGATGATGATGATGTTGATACTCTTGATACTGGTAAAAACAACAAACACAATGTCTCTAAGGTTTAACTCCCCATAATACATTGCAGTATATGTACATTAAATTGCATTAAAGTTATGTACAAATATGCATGTATGTAATTATATGTATATACATACATGTATATGCGCATGTATATATATATATATATATATATATATACACACACAGACACACACAAACATATATATATATGTATGTGTATATACATATATCATCATCATCGTTTAACGTCCGCTTTCCATGCTAGCATGGGTTGGACGATTTGACTGAGGACTGGTGAAACTGGATAGCAACACCAGGCTCCAGTCTGATTTGGCAGAGTTTCTACAGCTGGATGCCCTTCCTAACGCCAACCACTCAGAGAGTGTAGTGGGTGCTTTTACATGTCACCCGCACGAAAACGGCCACGCTCAAAATGGT
>NC_068997.1:14675090-14676364 GCF_001194135.2 Octopus bimaculoides
TATATATATATATGTATATATACACATACATATATATGTGTGTGTATGTCAGTGTGTATGCACATGTATGTGTCTGTATTTGTGTGGATGTTAAATGATGATGATGACAATGACATGATGATGACGATGATATATGTACACACACACACACACACTCTTTTACTCTGCTACTGGTTCTAGCTATTGGATTGCAACCAAGCTGAGTTTGGTTGATCAAACAAACTTCGGTATTTATTTATTTTTTTTTTTTCAAGTAGTGCATTTATTCTAATGGTCCCTATTTTGCTTGGATCTCTAAGTTACACAGACATAAACAAACAAACACTGGTTGTGAAGTGGTGTACCATAGAAACATTCATGTTCTGATTTTATTTTGCTTGGAGAGGGTTTCTAGCCCAAATATAAGGCTCTGTCACCAACATTCAAAGAACATCAACAGGATAGTTATGTGTGTATGTATGCATGGATAATATTAAATGTATAGTAGGGTCAGTTGGGCACTGACTGAGAGAAAAACGGCACCGCGATGCAATTCACACTGCCAAAAACTTGGAAAAGACATACTGTACTGCTTGGCATTCAAGCCAGAAGATCCAGTACGAACATCAATTCAGAGTGTTTGGGTGTCAATCTGAAAACAGTGCAATCTGAGGGCATGTACCGAGAGTGATAAAAATCAAACATGCAGCCAACTTCATGGTGTTTCGAGTGATCACTAGTGATAGCGATGTTATGCTTCCATTCATATTCCCACATGGTCTCATATTCAACACAAAAGCTGACATCAAGTGCCTGGAGGAGGTAGTGCTGCCCTAGGTCAAGAGAGTGGCTGCTGGAAGACACTATGTCTGGCAAATGGATACTGCACCATGCCACACAAGCAGGAGAACCCAGTCATGGCAGTCGATAATTTCTGCAACCACATCACTCCTCACATTTGGTCACCAAACTCCCCAGACTGCAGCCCCCTTGATGGTTATGTGCAGGGTACAGGTGAGCAAGAGACCAACAAATCTCCTTGTAACACCAAAGGTGAACTGAAGGCAAGGATTATGGCAGCATTCACCAACTTAAAGAAGGAGACTATCCAGAAGAGTTGCAGGAAATTCCAAAGTCATCTGGAGGACGCGGTTGAAGCCAATGGCGATTTTATTGAATAAATCTACTTCTTAGTATTTCAAAATATTTTTATGTAATTTTAGTAAATATACCCATTAAAATGAGATGTCAGTATTATTTTCATTTTTGTGTAACTTAGATGACAGTTTATTGAC
>NC_068997.1:14678065-14692627 GCF_001194135.2 Octopus bimaculoides
ATATATATATGTGTATATATATATGTATATATATATATATGTATATATATATATATATATACATATATATATATATATTTGTATGTATGTACACACATGTAAGTTACACACACAGCCACACACACATTTATATATATAAAACCGTTATACATTTAAACATGTATGTGTGTGTGTGTGTGCACATGTGCCTATATCAGTGTGTGCATGCACACGCAAGCGGGTGTATGTTTATACATAACATAAGCTAGATTTTGACATAAAATTTCAAAGGTATTTATTTGCTTATACATTCAAAGAAATCTTCTGCTGATAAACTTTCACGGTTTTCAGATTAATTTTCTGAATCCTTTTTCTCTTGTTGACACTGCGGTTAGTCGTTAGCTTCAGTAGTGATTAAGTAAGAGCACACGGTGAGCTACGTGTCATTCTCAATTATTATCTTTACCAACTTCTCACCTCCCCCCCCCTGCCACTCTTCTCTTAAGATATTCTTCTAGCATCTTGAAAAAGAAAGGTATTAGTAGGAAAATATACAGCTCTGTCATTCCATAGCATGGCCCCCACTTGGCAACACTGTTATTGATATGCTACTCGTTTGGAAAAGTTTGTAGTCTCATAGGTCCATGATAGATTAACTGAATTGCTGAGAATTGCAGTCAACCTTGTTGTAATATGTGCACGAGTCAGATATGGCAGATTCTTTTATGATATTGTATATTAAGATTTGTAAGAAATGTTGGATTATCTTCACTGAGTTGATGTATTCTTCATCACATGAAGGAAAGAAATTGAAGTAAAAGAGAAATGACAGAGGGTGTGGGTGGCAGGTGGGTAGAAAAATCGGGAAAGAAGAGAAAGAGATGCTTGTTCTTTAAAAGAGATAATTGGAATGGTGGATTAGAACTAATAAAAATGGAACTTAACTGAAATGGCTCCTCATAAAATATCAGACAGAGCTGAAAAGGAATGGATAGAAATGCCAAGCGAAATAATTACTTTGGCATCCTTTTAATATTCATGCATATAAGTGTGGTTTGCTGAAGAAAATAAGGACAAACAAAGTATTTAATTGAAGGTAAGGTGCAGCCACTTCGATTTCGGTACAGCTGGTACATTCAAACAGCCAGAAATACATCTCCATGTGAGATCTTTTAACGTAGCAAAACTGATGAAGTGGAAGCAGATTTTGGCTTAACAGAATAAATTCAACAACACTTTGGGGGATTCTTCATCTGACAGCTTTTATATATCATCATCATCATCATCATCATCATCATCATCGTTGTTGTTATTGTTGTTGTTGTCGTCGTGTTGTCGTCATCGTCTTCATTGTCATCATCACCATCATTATTGCCATCATCATCATCATCATTGTTATCATCATCATCATTGTCATCATCGTCATCATTATCATCACCAGTATCATAATCACTAACATCATCATCAACATCCACATGTTGCATATATATATATATATATATATATATATATGTATGTATGTATGTATGTATGTATATATACATTTCTGTACATATGGACAAACAATACAGAAATAAATTACTTATTGCTTCCTCAAGTTGGCACGGTGCCTGAGATTTTTCAGCTGAAAGAAGGATTGGAACGGTGTGTGATGGTCATGTATTTCACAAGTGTAATAATGACAGAAAAGCAATGAATTTTAGTGCTGGTAAACTTAGAAATCAGTCTCTAGTTTACAAACAAAACGATGACATGTCATTGTACAGGTACGCACAGATTCTCAAATATAGGCTGATTGCATACAGAGATAGAAACCCAGGTATAATTTTGAAAATTTTCTCTGAGTTTATTTGTCATCATGACCGTTTGTTGTAGCATCACTTCCTTTAATGATGTTGTTATTATATTGTAGACACAGGTTGGGAAAGAGCTTGCTACTCAAACTCATATATATATATATATATATATATATATATATATACCTTTCTTTCTACCTCTCCTATCAAAACTTTTTTTTCCTAAACAGTCACCAGGCTTGACTGCTAAGTCCACAAGGATTTTTTTTATTCCCTCTCTGTTTATTTTCTCGTGTTCCTTTCTGTTGAAGAGCATAGGCTCGAAATATAAAAGACTTCCTCACAGGCAGACTGATAGATAGATTTATATGCATATATATACATATACATATACAAGAGGGTGCTGAAAAGTTCCTGGCTTTAAGGGTATCAGGCAAGGCCTGGTTGGAGGCCCAATATCCTGAGTTCTTTTACAAGGTTTACAAAAACTGAAGGACCACTGCAATAAGTGTGTGAATCTGAGAGGGAAATATGTTGAATAAAATCATAATTAAGTGATCTTACCCTATTCTCTTTTACCCCAAACCAGGAACTTTTCAGCACCCCTGATAAGTATGTGTGTCTGTGTGTCCATTGTAACCGTATCTTAACATCACATCAAAGTATAAACAAGCATCCCTATCATACATGGAAAATCCATCTGTCTTTGAGAAATATTACTGTGCTCGAGAACAGGTGAGTGTTGGCAACAGGAAGGGCATCCAGCTGCGGAAAAATCTGCCTCAATGAATTCCACCTGACCCATGGAAGCTTGGAAAAAGTGGATGTTTAATGATGATGATAATGATGATGATGACAATAATGACGACGGCGACGACAATGATAAGGAGGAAGAGGAATCATGATGATAATGGTGGTGGTGGTGATGGTGATGGTGGCAATGACGGTAATGACAACGACCAGGCCAACGATGACGACAATGATGATGATGATAATGTTCATCATAATAATGATGATTGCCTTTGTTAAATTACTTTTAGAAATAACAGTAAATTTAGTAAATTAACTTTGTCGTTATTTAGCTGGTGTTTGGAACATAAATTTACATGAAAATTTGATGGATGGCTTTTAGATCAGTTTAAATAGAACTAGGAAAGTTCTTGGGTGGTTTTGGAAGTAAAAGGGTTAATGAAATAAGATATACTATATGAGAATTTTGTAAGGTCTTGGGAAATGATAGAAACACTTCCTACCATTGCTATGGGATCCTTTGTAGTCAAAGAAAATATCCATCAAGAGGAGAATGCTTTGTGCAGAATGAGTTTTTTTTTGTTTTTTTTGTAGTAGTAGAAGCTGCTGCATGCAAACTATAATGAGTAAACAGTAATCAGAAATAACGACAAGATCCAATGATGAAGCGAATTAAGATCAATTAAGGTCATAATTCTTTTCTACTCTAGGTACAAGGCCCAAAATTTTGGTGGAGGGGGCCAGTCAATTAGATCGACCACAATATGCAACTGGTACGTAATTTATCGACCCCAAAAGAAGAAAAGCAAAGTCAACCTCGGCAGAAAGTCATAATAAGTCTGAAATATAAAGTTGGTTATTGATGCAGATTCTTGAAACACCCAGAAAGACTTGTGCATCATGATGATGATCATCATCGTTTAATGTTTGCTTTCCATGCTGGCATGGGTTAGATGCCTTGACTGGAACTGGTAAGCTAAAGAGCTGCACCAGGTTCCCGTCTGATTTGGCATGGTATCTACGGTTAGATGTCCGTTCTAATGCCAACCACTCCAAGGGTATAATGGGTGCGTTTTATGTGCAACTGGCTGATTCTAGAATTTGGCAGAAGGCCAGTGATTTCAGCAGAGGTGGTATATCAGTTACATCAACCCCTGTGTTCAGTTGGTACTTTTTTTATCAACTCTGAAAGGATGAAAGACAAAGACGAAGTTGGCCCAAGCAGTATTTGAACTCTGAACATAAATTCAGAAGAAATGCTGCTAAGCATTTTTCCCAGCACCGTAATGATTCTGCCAGCTCACTACCTCGGATTTATACATATTACAAGCAAATGAATCTCTTTCAAGGTTTATTATGTTGCCACGGTCCACAAAAGCAGAGGTTTGCCATTCCTTGTGTCTAGTTTCAGCTGGATGGACTGGGCCAATTCTGTGTCAGGTAATGTGCCACAGGTTAAGTGAAAAATTACTAACAGAATACGAAATGCCAACATCACAGCTGGTTCTGTTCTTTTTCTTTAATTTGCTTCAGTCCTTAGGCTGTGTCCATGCTGGAGCATCTCCTTGAAGAACTTTTGTTGAATTTAATATATAAATATATATTTTTAATATATGAGAAAGTAGATATTTAAATATATACACGTGTATACATTTAAATATTTATGTTAAATCGTGGCATTTAATTCCATAATTATCCATATATACATATAACAGATTTTATATGCTTAACACAAGTTTGTATTAAGCAGGGTCTTTGTTTTAATTAATTTTTAATAATAATGAAGAAATTAGCAAAAAAAATTCGTCATTATTTAGCTGATATTTGAAATACAAATTTACATGAAATATTCATGGAGATTCTAATTTAGAGACTATCTGAGATTGCTCCTGTTTCTATGATATGGAATTCATGTTCTGAAGTAATTTGAATTACATCCTTCCATCAAAAATTTCGTGACAGTTTATGTTCTAAACACCTACTTAACGAGAAAGTTATTTTGCTAAATTCTTCATTATTTTCAAAATTAATCAAAATATAGTTTAGTGCATTTCTGCAGTAATATTGTGGCACTCCGTCGGTTATGTCGACGAGGGTTCCAGTTAATCCGATCACCGGAACAGCCTGCTTGTGAAATTAACGTGCAAGTAGCTGAGCACTCCACAGACACGTGTACTATTAATGTAGTTCTCAGGGATTTTCAGCGTGACAAGGCTGGACCGTTGAATTACAGGCACAACAGAAACAGGAAGTAAAAGTGAGAAAAAGTTGTGGTGAAAGAGAACAGCAGGGTTTGCCACCACTCCCTGCCGGAGCCCCGTGGAGCTTTTATGTGATTTGCTCAATAAATACTCACAACGCCTGGTCTAGGAATTGAAACCATGATCCCACGACTGCAAGTCCGCTGCCCCTAACCACTGGGCCATTGTGCTTCCACACAGAAATATAATAATAAAAGGTTAATATTTACACTCACAGTTAAGGCTGTGAGCTTGCAGAATCTTTATGATGAATGAAATGCTTAGTAGCATTTTATGTTTCCCCATTCTGAGTTCAAATCCTGCTGAGAGGCCACTTTGCCTTTTATCCTTTTGCGATCAATAAAATAAGTACCAGTTGAGCATTGGGGTCAATGTAACTGACTTAACCCTGCCGCTGAAGCTGCGGGCCTTGAGCCAAAATTTGAAACCAATATCAACTTTTCTTTGTGAGTTGAGTTGACCAAAGTTGCATAGCAAATGATAGACGTTATGTTCCTACAACACAGCTCCAAGTTAGGCTTCATTACATCCACTATGTGCTGACAACAAGAGAGACTGTTGTAGCTAAGCAGAGGAGATGTGATGAACCTAGGGCACACATGTGAACATCTGTAAATCAATCATTAAAAATTATTTATTATTAGACTCTGTACGAAAGAGGCAACAGATGTGAATGAATGATGAGTTTGTGGAGAAGACTGGAGGTTTCAACAGTAAATGAAATATTAGAGGAAGAAATACAGAAAAGGAGGAAGTAGAATATAAAGAGACAGATGTATGATAAGAAAGAAAATAAGCAATTCAACATAATTGAGTTCTGTGGATAAAAATTGGATATAAAGTATTTTGATAAATATATTACTTGTACATTAAAAGTATTTCATTTCAATGTTGCACTTTTCTGCAGAATATATCTTCAGATTTTAGCTAACACTGTATGCAATGGATAGGTGGAAACATCTTGTTTTATATGCAATACTTTTGTGGGTAGAAAAAGTGGAATCGGCCCAGAACTAAGTTTTATTTTGTGTTGAGATTTCATCAAAGACTCGATATCTTCTTTGCTGAAGGGGTTAGCTGGCCATTAATGAAATCCCTCCTCCCTCTATTACTCCTCCCCTTTGTCTTGCAAGTTACTCGGTTGACATCATCAGTGCTGGATCCACATAAAAAGCACACAGTACACCCCATAAAATGGTAGGCATTAGGAAGGGTATCCAGCCATAGAAATTATATCAGAACCGACAGCAGAGCTTAGCACAGTTCTCTGGCTTGTCAGCTCCTGTCAAACCATCCGACCCAAGCCATCACAGAAACCACATGTTAAATAATGATGCTGACAACAATGATGACGACAATGTATTCCTCTTGCTTTCTTAAGCATAGAACTTCAAAAGAATTTTCAATTTAAATATAGTATAGAAGATCCTTATATGCTGGAAGCAGATATGTAACTGTAAAGGTTGGCCTCGTAGAAAGACATTCTTTAGATAGAATAATTATTCCGAGTAACCCTTACAGCATTTTTAGCTGTGTGGTGTTACATGTGGTGTTATGGGCTGTGATGAGCTATGTGGTGTTAGTGGAGAGGGATTGCGGATGAAGTAAATGAAAGGGGCCAGTGGAAGTCGCTAGAGGCGGATGCGTGGACAGCGAGCACGTGTGGACAGTTGCAGCAGAGACGGCGTGTGTAGAAGTTGTGGTTTGATCTGGAGTGATCGTTTATCCTGCCACGGTCGACAAGGTAAGGTCGCTGTATTTCTTTCTCCCTTTTGCTTCTTGTTGTCTTTTTCCTCCATCACACCACAAGCTGGTTGCTCCAAAAGTTTATTTTTACTAAGGTTTTTTCTGTTAGTATAGTTAACATCATTTTACTTAAATAACAATATCCTGAATGTCATTAATAACCAGATACCAAAAAGCTAAAAACAAATAAATTCCTGACTTATTCAAGGTGAAAATTAATGGAACTTATATTGCATTTTCCAATTCTGTGACACCTTTGTAGCCATATGTAATAGTACAAAAACGAGATATGCTCTTCATGAAAGTTGCTTTTATTGAACTCTAAAGTTCTCTACCAAATTCATTTAATCACAATTAATTTTTACTCCTTATTTACCAAACTGTTTCTAGTAGATGATGTTTTGCCAATAAGGAATACTGCCAAATTTGAATCAGCCAGTTTTAATGCTATCAGTTTAAAGTAAACAAACATTTTCTATTCCTGATTGTCTCTGCATTCAATGGCAACTTCAACAAACAGAATACTTGTTCTCGGCAAACTAATCTGTTTGTATTCAGATCACTTTTACCATATGTAATGAAGGCACTAGCATCTCAAACTGTCAGTAAATAATATAATTTTGGATAAAATCAATGAGCAGTAAAATTCTAATCTATCAAAACATGTGTGGCAACTGAGAGTTTATTGGGCGCTTATTTTCGGATATGATTGATCATCTTATAGCAGAGCAGTAAAATTTTAGGAGGGCATGTTGAGCAAGAGGTCTTATGCTCTGGAGTTTAAGACTTGCTTGTATATCTATGCTTAAGTAGATAGGATCAGTAACTTAAGCTCTAATGAAAAAAGATTCTCCAGAGTGAACAACTCCTCCCCCCCCCCTGCTACACACATACACACACACAAACACATACACACTCATATACATTGTAAACATATATCCATATGGATATCTACACAAATATATTTCAACACACACACACACGCACATATATATATACACATATATGTATGTACATATATGTACATATAGCATGTATATAGCACCATTTGAGCGTGATCGTTACCAACATCGCCTTCCTGGCACTTGTGCCAGTGGCACATGAAAAGACATTCCAGTGAGATCGTTGCCAGTGCCACTGGACTGGTTCCTGTGCAAGTGGCATGTAAAATACACCATTTTGAGCATGGCCGTTGCCAGTACTGCCTGACTGGCCTTCATACCAGTGGCACGTAAAAGCACCCACTACACTCTCGGAGTGTTTGGCGTTAGAAAGGGCATCCAGCTGTAGAAACTCTGCCAAATCAGATTGGAGCCTGGTGTAGCCACCTGGTCCACCAGTCCTCAGTCAAATCATCCAACCCATGCTAGCATGGAAAGCGGACGTTAAACGATGATGATGATGATGATGATGTATGGCTGTATAAAAGAAGAACACAAGTTGGGTTCTTCTTTTAACAACAGCTGTTTCAGCAGCATCTTATTAATGCATCCTTAGATTACATCATGGCAAAACCCCTCCATCTTCAGGGGATTTTTAAACAAACAAATCTGTAAGCAGAAGCTATAAGATGACTTCATCACCAATGTGTGTGTGTGTGTGTGTTTGTGTGGATCATTGATCGTTGTAATTCTTTTATTTCTGTTTCTTCCCATGCTGGCATCAGTCAGACAAAACTTGTCAAGCCAAATTTTGTATGGATGGAGCTCTTTCTGCTGTCCAATCATTACCTGTATTCTGAGTAAGCTATATTCATTCCAGTGGTAGGTTGTTACTCACTGAAAGGACTGGATGTCTTGCTTACTAGAAATTGTAAACAAAGATTCTGTATTTTGCTCCGGCAGTGTTAATGAGGACACACGGTAGACACATACACACACACACACGCACACACATGTGCACATATAAATATATTTACAAATAGAAGCAAAAATACATGCACATGCACACACACATGCAAACACACACGTGCAAATATGTGTGTGTGCACATGCATATATGTGTATGCCCCAGCATGGTCACTGCCTAAGGACAGAAACAAGCAAAAGATAGAAAATGTATACCCCAAAATATCAAAATACATGTTTAAATTAGAGACGATTGACTGACCCTGTTTCTTATAACTTGCATTGTTTTGACTTCTCTAGAAAAATAAAAAAAAAACTTTAATCTACATCAGACAATGCTTCATGTAAACAAAGGCTTACTCTTTACTATTTTACTTGTTTCAGTCATTTGCTCGACTAAAGGTGGTGCTCCAGCATGGCCGCAGTCAAATGACTGAAACAAGTAAAAAGAGAGTAATTATAGATCTTAAGATAAAAGAAAGTAAGTATAGATCTTAAGATAAAAGAAAGTAATTGTGAGGTTTTTACAGATAATATATATATATAGATATCAAAAGAGACCAATAAAATAAATATTCTTTGCCTAAAATCCTTCTAGATGGTACCCTGGAATGACCACAAATAAAAGATAAAAGAGAGTAAAAGATAACATAGGTCAGGTGTTTGTTTGTTGGATTAGTTGTTCTTATCACTGGATGACTTAATTATTTCCTTAGCCATTCACCTACAGAAGAGAGAGTGGAACTTGTTAATGTCAATGAAGCAAAAACTCCATGAAACAAAGAAATGCATTCATATGTTTAGGTTTTGGGGCATGTATGTGTGTGGGGGTGGGTGAGTGGGTGAGTGGGAGGTGCTGTGGGAGTTGGCCAGTTGGTGGTTTGGGGAGAGCGAAAGAGAGAGAGAGAGAGAGAGAGAGAGAGAGAGAAATAAGTAATAGTACAAATCATATCTACTTATGGATCATTATGATTGATCATCAACATCTCCATCATTTCTCTCTCTCTCTCTCTCTCTCTCTCTCTCTCTCTCCATTACACATGAATATATATACACATGTACACACACATACACACACACACATACATACGCACACACACACACACACACACACACACACACATATATATATATATATACATATATATATGTATATATGTATATATACGTATGTATATAGATATGTATATGTATGTGTGTGTATATATATATACATACATACATACACATATACATATAAATATATATATACATGCATACATATAATATTAGCTACATGCATACATTGGTGAGTGCATCTGTATGTGAATGTGCTTTATGAGAAAGAGAGAGAGAGATGAGTAGGTTTTGTTGCATGACATATGCACCAAAAAAGGCATATTAAACAAGGAAAAGATGAGAGGAAGAGAGGGAGAGAGAGAGAGAGCTTGAGAAAAAGAGAAAGATAATGCTACCAGAAGAGTATAGGAGATAGAGTGATGAGGGAAGAGCAATATAAAGTAATAAAGCTGAAAAAAGATTGATAGATACAGAAATAAATCAAAATATATGGATAAAGCCATAAATATTAACAAATATATTGATCAAATTCTCAGTATAATAAAACATATTATTATTTCTAACACTTTATAATGATATATCAATACATTTATCAGTGCTGTGTGAATATATATATATGTATGTCTGTCAGTATATTCTTTTATATATACAGTATCAATGAGTACATTGTAGTATATAGAAGTGATCTATCTGACCATTCTAATACATCACTAGTATGTCTATCAAGACTTCTGGAATATATTGATATATCTCTCAATTTTTATATTAGCAGTACTAAAGTTTAATGTTCCTGTGAGGGATGAAGATATCCAGGTAAGAAAATGTCTCTTAAATGCTTAGGATTTGAAAGACAAGATAAGTTCCGGTACAACTTGCTTATTTGCTTACAACGTAGTATACTCTTAAAGACCAGCAAAGTATTAAGACATTTTTCACCTTGAAGAGTCTTATATTTGGTTTAAATATCAGTCATCTCTAACCTTGTACATCTGAGTATCATCTTACGTAGCCTAAATACCTCACACGTTGAGTCTATGCTGATTTTTGAACAAAGATCAAGATATGTTTCTTCAACGAGGGTCATGACAATCTTGTCTTCTTCAAAAATACAAAAACATGATCACTCTTGATATCATGGAAACGTTACTGCATCTTCACCTAAGTATGAACAGCATTCAAGGTTGCTACAAATGCTAAGTCTCTCTACCACAAAAGAGTCCCTCTTATACATCCACAATGTAACAAATATGGTATCTCAAAGATTGGATTTTTCTCTACAGAACTAGAAAATGCTTCAGCAACCAGCAGTTTCTGACTCTCAATTTCAAAGCTCAGGTAAGGCCATTAATTTAATATCACTGCCACACAGCAGAGCGTGCTGCTCCTTCACAAACAAACAGCTTAAAACATGCCACTGTAGCTATACATGAAACCGAGTCATTGAATCATGGAGTCTCAGGACAACACTGAAAGAGTATCCAGCAAATCTTAATGCCAGGTAAGCAGGAACAGAGGATAAAGAGATGCTGAGTAGTGGTAAGAAGGAAACTTGGATTCTTGTGTTAAATTCTTGGATTCTTTCTGCTATTTTAGGCCATAGGGAAAGTGTCATCTTTAAAAAGTGTATCACAAGTGAAATACAACCAAGCATCTGAGGATTTGGAACTGAAACGAAACAGTCCCAACTGAAAATGAATCTGCGTCACAAATCTGGATTGCTAGAAAAACTTAACACCCATATACAGAATTCATACAGATCCCTAAACAATTGTGAATAAACTAAATAATGGAAATTTAAAGCAAAGACATCATTTTCCAAAATGTAACAAAGAGAAAAAACAAAATGAAAGACAGATAAAAAAATTTATTAAAACATAACACAAGAGTGTTAAATCCTCCTTCACAGGATTTTTTTCCTAATGCATTCACACATGCATGCACATATACACAAACATGCACATATACACACATATACACAAATACATGCAATCATGTTCACATGCACACATTAACACAGAGCCAATGTTTATGACAACCACTTTATCAACAACAATCAAAGCTGATGGTAAAATTGATAGTATTCCACACTAGCTGTCTTAACTTCCAGCACACTGCACAAAACATGTGCACTTGCCTGTTGCAGCAGAGCATCTAATCCATACCAGCTCAATCAGCACTGTTCTAATGGCTTACTTTTGTTTCTGGTATATTTATTAGTTGTCAAGAAGAACCTTTCATCTGTCTTCATTGCTGTTGACATTACAACTTTTACTGTTGATGTTTTTTTGTCACTGAAATTACTCTTAACTGTACTTTGGTGAAGTGTTTTATTGTTCGTTGTGTTGTTGTTGCTGCTGTTAATGTAATTTCTTGTTTCTTCTATCGATGATGACAATGATAATGATGATGTTGATGATGGCGATGATAACAGGAGTTGTGGCAGCAGTGAAGAGGAAAATGATAATGATGATGACGCCAACACCAGAAACAACGACGGCGATGATGATAACAGTAAGCGCAACAATGATGAAAATTATGACAATGAGATGATAACAATGAGGACGACAATGACAACGATCGCATCCACAACAATGACAAAGTTGATGACGATGATGATGAAAATGATAACAGCAACAGTAATTACAACAATGGCGGCAACAGCGATGATGATGGCAATGACAACGACAAAGATGATGACAACATCGATGACAATAGCAAGGACAATGAAAATGATGGTGACATTGATGACAACAACAACGACGATGATAAACATTATAACAACAACTAGCTGGCCCTGCACCAGAAAAAATTAGGGCTAATTGTGGTGTTTTATATATAAATAAGACAAAAGATCGAATATGGATGGTAATTCAAATTAATACTCTTCTCAATATTGTCTAGCGGTTGTATTTTGAGATGTGACATTGATCCATACAAACATACACATACTTCCCTTGTACATGCACACACACATACATACATATACTAACACAGAGTTGAAACACTGTTTGATTTTTCTTTTCAGCATTGAATGTTTACCATCTCACTTCCATTGCACACACACACACACACACACAAACAAGCATTCACATACCTCCCTTTTACATACACACACATATGATCACACAGAGATTAACCTTGATTCAGCAAACAGAACAGAGTCACCAGTTGGTTTTTGTTTGTGTCCAGAACAGTTTCAAGCACCCAGCTCCTTTTTCCCTATCATTAGTTCTCCATGTCACAATATGGAAGTTCTACTGCCTGCATTGCTTGACTGACAAAGAGCTCTTATCACTTGGCAATATTCCAGAAGCCAGGTACCCAGTTTGGCTCATCGACTGACCAAAGTTTGCAGTTCTATTGAAGAAGTTGGCTGTGAGGAAAACATTTTCCTGATACAAAAGATGACCACACCTATTAAGCATATAAACGTTTCTGTAGAAGCAGCTGCCTCAGTTTATGTCTGGTATTTCATATGCCACAGCATGCAAAGCCCTTCATGCAGAAGGTGTTGGTACCAAATGGCTCCCTACACAACAAGCAAAAGCACACACACTCCATTAGTAACAAGAGCACTCAGAGAGCGCAAACCTCCACCAAGGCAACATCAATGTCTTCTCAACGATTAGCTGGAGATGATTTTTGAAATGAGATTATCTAAAATAAACTTGACTGCTCTCACAAACGAGAATACTAAGAATGAACCCAACCACTCTCAAAAATTAGGTAAAAGAAACAGGAAAAATAATCCAGAATCATTGTCCAGCAGCAGATCGATCCCAAACTCTAATGAGTTCGTGCCAGTCATGAGGCCAAACATTTCTCAAAGTTTCATCCGAATCCATCCAGCAGTTCTTGAGATATCTTGTCCAAAGACAAACAAACAAACAAACATGACTGAAAACAACACCTCCACCTTCACTAAGGCAGAGGTAATAGTAGTAGTAGTAGTAGTACTACTACTACTTAAGGCAGCGAGCTGGCAGATTGATAAGCATGCTGGGAAAAAGTGTTTAGTAGCATTTCATATCTTTTTATGTTCTGAGTTCAAATTCCACCGAGGTTGTCTTTCATCCATTCAGGGTCAATAGAATAAGTACCAACTGAGGACACTGGGGTCAAGGTAATCAACTTATTCACACACCCGCCCCAGAATCCAGAATTGCTGGCCTTGTGCCAAAATTTGAAACCAGTATTGGCATTATAATTAACAAGGCGGTGAGCTGGCTGAATCATTAGCACACCAGGCAAAATACTCAGCAACATTTCATCCATCTTTACGTTCTGAGTTCAAATTCTGCTGAAGTCATCTTTGCCTTTCATTGGTTTGGGGCTTGATAAAATAAGTACCTGTTGATGGCTGGGGTCGATGTTATTGTGTCTGTCTGTGTTGCTTTTGTTTTTCCTATTTTCATCATCAATACAACAACAACAAAACATTATTCATTCAGTGAATGAAACAACAGGGTGTGATTTTAGGAAGACTTAGCTGCTATTTCTTGCACACTAAGAAACTACACGGAAGCTTTCTTACTGTTCTTCTCATTGTAGTTATCAATGCTCCTGTTATAGCTTTTGCTGTTATCATAATAGTTTTCATTGATATTGCTACTCGTTGATGTTATTATTATTGCTGTCGTTGTTGTTGTTGTTGTTGCTGTTGTCATCATCATAGATAACCATTGCAGCTGCTGTATCTGCTGCCCTTGATTTATTTGTGTTGTTATTGCTGCTGTCACATCATTGGGTTTTATTTTAGTTATTGTTGTAAATTGTTATTGCGGTGGGGTTTTTGTCCATTGTTACTGTTGTTGTTATTAAGGTTGACAATGTTATCGTCATTATTGCTGCTGTCATTGCAGACGATGTTGTCGTTTTTGCTGTTGTTGTTGCTGTCGTTAATGTTGTTGTTGTAATTACTAGTGTTGTTGTTGTTGTTGTTGTTGTTTATTTAATTAGGTCTCCACAGGTTTAAGATATTTAACTTCTGACATTTAAGACATGCTAAATGTTGAATTTAATCTGTAAAAAAAAAAAAATCCTTTGAAAGCTACCATATTCCACTTTATTCCAGCACTCATATTTCTCTCTCTCTTTCTCTCTCTCTTTCTCTCTCTCTCTCTC
>NC_068997.1:14692825-14696568 GCF_001194135.2 Octopus bimaculoides
CACACACACACACACACACATACACACACATTCTCATTCAATCTCTCTCCTTCTCATAAAACTATTATTGTTGTTGTTGTTGTCCCTGTTGTAATTTTGAAAAATATTTTTGTTTCATTCTTTCAATCTCTTTCTTAATTCATAATTATGATTTTTCTTTTGTTTGTTTATTTGCCACCCCCTCTCTCTCTCTCTACTTATCTATCTATCTCTCACTCTCTTACACATACACATATATACACACACATACCCTCATACACATATACACACACTTTGTTTTCAATGTTTTCATCTAAACATTTGCACTCACTCTATCTCACTAGCATGAAGTTTTTCTCTCTCATATTGCTATCTCTCATTCTTCCCCCTTCCTCTCTCTCTCTCCTCCTTTCTCTCTCCTCCTCTTTCTCTCTCTCTAATATATATATATATATATTTTCTTTTTTTTTTCAAAATGCAGCCACATGTGGATTGTTGGCAATGTTATCCCTTCGTCTTCCTTTTCTCTTGGACTTTCCTCCATCTCCTGTTCCTGAAGAAGAATTTTGCTTGAAATGTAAAAACTACATTTCTTTCCTTCTCTGAGCATCAGCTAATACTTTGTATGTACCACGTCCTCGCGTTGTTGTTTTTCTTTTGTGTTTGTTCTTTGTTTATATATATAGGGAGAAATCACAAAAAAACAACAGACGAAGACAGGTGGTGTAGAAAACAAATAGATGTGTTAGTATAATGCTCAGGAACTGAAGAAGTCTTTAACGTTTCGAACCTACGCTCTTCCACAGAAAGGAACACAGAAAGAAACAAGGAGAGAAACAAGGAGAGAAAAAAAAGAGAGAAAAAAGGCTAGCAAAAAAAAGTTGAGAAAAAATGGAGACTACCTACTACTGTGGGATGAAGTTAAAATGATAGACAGAGAACACCACTGGAAAATACAAAAACTAAAAGGAGCAGCACATATGCTGGGACACAACAACAACCTTCTAAGCAGGCGGAGTGCAGATATGAATAGTATAAGGGAACCGGTATTAAGGAAGGATAGGAAAATATTAGATTTATAAGCCCTAAAATTCACTCCATAATTGTCCATGGGCATATGGCGTAGTGATTAAGACCATGGGCTACTAACCCCAGATTCCGAGTTTGATTCCAGGCAGTGACCTGATTAATTATAATAGCAATAATAATAACATTGAAAAATATCTTAGGAATGAAAACCCAAGTTCGAAATTTCCCCAAGACACCTGATGATGGCTGGAGGGTATATCAGCCGAAATGTTGTGTTAACAACAAACAAGATGAGGACAAATATCCATCAAATGTAAATAATGTAAATAATGATAACACTGACTAAACAGGAGCAAACACATCTGTGTGTTTTAACACATTTGCTGTAGTTTAAAATTTTAAAAACATGATCATGTGACCAGTTGTTTGACAACTTAACCTCCATATATTATAAATTGATTCTTCATGATACAGACCTTTATCAGTTTTCTCAAACTTTAATGACTATCTTTGAAAGATTAATTGCCCTTCGACCCGTTTTATTATGGTTTTTTTTGTCTATTTTTGGGGCTTTTTTTTTTGCATTTTTAAACTCCCCCTCCCTTCCTCTCTGAAATACCTATGTAATTCTATTTACCAAAAACATAAGCATATGAACATAAAAACTGAGATCGATACACATTCCAAATGTACGCACACACACAAA
Organism: Octopus bimaculoides; assembly: GCF_001194135.2. NCBI lineage: Eukaryota > Metazoa > Mollusca > Cephalopoda > Octopoda > Octopodidae > Octopus > Octopus bimaculoides. The sequence continues at coordinate 14,694,540 of NC_068997.1, forward strand.
CACACACACACACACACGTGTGTGTATATGTAGTCCCAGATATTCTGATAACGTTGAATGTGGCAAGAAGCATTTTATGCCAAAGCAATATCTCAATTTTCCATTATGAAGCAAGATTTGGCAGCCATCATGAAATGTCGACATTCTTATGGGTTTAAGTCTCAATGAGTTAAGGGGGAGGCAAAAACAAAAGAAAAAAAGAAAAGTTTCATAAAAAAATACCTAACAACTATAATGGAATGGAACAAAAAGGAAAAAGGGGGAAAAGAAAAGAAATAATCTAAAAATTAAAGCAACTAACCTAAGCCTTCAATTATTAAAATATGAAGTTGTTGCCTAAATGGAAACAAGAAGGAAGGAAAAAAAAAAAGATGTATGTGTTAACCATGATGGTGATGATGATGATGATGATGATGATGATGATGATGATCATCATCATCATCATCATTATCATCATCATTGTCACCACCACCACCACCACTACCACCACCACTACCACCACCATCACCATCACCATCACCATCATCATTGTCGTTGTCATCATCATCATCACTACCACCATTATCGCCACCACCACTAGAACCATCATCATCATGTCATCATCAGCATCACCACTATGGTCGTTGTCGTCGTCGTCGTCATCGTTATCATCATCCTCATTATTACCGCCATTACCACCACCATCACCACCACCATAATCATCATCATCAGCATCCTACTCCTCATCATCATCATCCTCATCTGCATCATCACCACTACCACCACCACCACCACCACCACCAATAACAACACCACCATCACCATCATCTTCATTATCACCGCCACCACCATCATCATCCTCATCATCACCACTCCCACCACCACTACCAACAACAACACCCACCACCACCAGTACCACCACCATTACCACCACCACTACCATCATCATCATGATGTCATCATCAGCTTCACCAATATAATCGTCATTGTTGTCATCATCATCATCATCATCATCATCATCATCATCTCTGTTATTACTACTATTCCTATTACCATTATTATTATTATTACTATTATTAATAGTTATATTTTTGGCTGCTACGTATTATGGCTGTTAAATTCTGAAACAACATTATAAATACATTCAACAAAATCTTAGAGGCACCTCGAAAATTGTACGTATTTTTCTATCTGAGCTACACAGTGGTGTATGTCTCAGTACGTTTTGACAAATATTCATATGTATGTATATGTATATATGTATGTGTGAGTGTCTGAATCTGAGTGTTTGTGTGTGTGTGTGTGTGTGTGTGTGTGTGTGTGTATGTGTAAATACACACACATATCACATATGCAAGCCATATTCACAAAGAGCTAAAGTTTAGGCATGTACATAGCTATATAGATATATAGATACATACATACACACAGAAAATATATATATATAAGCATATATATATATATACTTATATATATGCATATATAATTTCATATCTATATCTATATATCTATATATGCATGTGTGTGTCTATATATATATATATATATATATATATATATATATATATATATATATTTATATGTATGTATGTATGTATGTCTTTACAGCAGATTGTGGTTTGTCTTCTTTCATGAATGTCATAATTAGTTTATGTAAATTTTACAGAAAAATATGTATACAAAATGGTAATTTAGTAAAGGGCAAAATAAGAAAACAGAAAATAACTAATAAAAATATTATAACAATAACTTTGTAAAAATGCATTAATAAGAGAAATAATAATAAAAAAAAAAACTAATAATAATATCATACAATAAAACAAAATTTTTTCAAATGACAATTACAACAACATGAAATAAAGAGGGGGAAACTGTAATTATCGTTCCTGACATACATGTTTGCACACATATATCTATATCATGTATATTGTGTGCATTTATGTGTCACCATGTGGAATATATACGTTTGTGTGTACACACACATTATGCACAGGTACACATACACACATACACACATATACATATATATATATATATATATATATATATA
>NC_068997.1:14697715-14703926 GCF_001194135.2 Octopus bimaculoides
TATATATATATATATATATATATATATATATATTTATGGCAGGATGGTGTGTACATATATATGTATGTATGTATATTCTGCAATGTATATCTATATAGTTGTGACCAAGCCAGGATTCAGTTTTAAGTGAATGAATGAACTCAGTGCTGTATATTAATTGCTCACGTTCATTTACACACTCTATGATCATAAACACACCTGTATGTATATACTATATATTATATGTATATTCATGTATTCCTGTATTTATATGTATATATATTCATATATCTACTCGTGTGAACATCTTTGGGACTGTAAATGAATATCATAACCAAAAGCATGTGTAGTAAGACTGAACATGCTTCTTTAACAGAAAATAACAATATTTAATTTCATAGTCTTATCAAATAAGTAATCGAAGTTTAAGGCCGCCATTATACAGCATATTTATAAATTATCTGTACAACTTCTACAATTTATTGTACTAAATTGTAAAGATAATTTATAGACAAGCTGAATAGGTATTTGTCTATTTTGAATTGTTTGTATTTGACATCTTATGTACCAATATTCTTAAGTTCTTAGTTTCCTGACATGTTCTGTCAAGATTCAAAATATGCAAAAGAATCCACGTATTCTTAACATTTTGCCAAACTCAAGGGTGTTAGGAGGCTTAAGATATTTATAAGAAAGTGTTATGAGGAGCAGAGGTTTCAAATCCTAACTTAACATTTATTTTCATTATATTCTTTCTTCCAGATTTTGGTTCCAACTTTGAATAATGAAATTTTTATTTGCAGTCAATATCCAATAAAAGATTCTTCAGCAATTACTATAAATAAATAAATAAATAGATAAATAAATAAATGATATAAAAGAATAAAGTGAAGAAATCAAAATCATTTTCTCCAATCTTTTTCTTTTTCATCATCTCCCCCACCCCACATCCCATCACCATTATTAGTGGTCTGATCAATATGGCTGTGCTACTTTAAATAAACTATGCTAAAGTGCAAGAAAGATGACCTAAATATGCTCAGTTCTTTTTAGTTATTAGAGAATAAAAGAATATGTATATACATATATACATACATACAATATATATATATATAATATATATATATGTATATATATATGTATGTATGTATGTATGTATGTATGTATGCATGTATGTATGTATGCATGTATGTATGTATGCATGTATGTATAGGTATGTGTCAGGACAGATGGAGACATATATGCCAGCATGCATCAATATATATGCTGCGCATAAAAGTATGTATGCACATGTACTTATGTTTGCGTGCATGCATGAATGTCTGGCATAAATTTCCAATCATTTTAATGAACCGCAAAAAAAAAAAAAAAATAGGCAGATACATGCAAATAGCCAGCAGAAAGAAAGGAATATAAGACTGAAGGAAGCGAATCTAGAATTGAATAAACACACATTGGGGCAAGTAAAATTGAAATCGTAACTGAACCATATTCGATGACTGGCACCTGTGCCAGTGGAGCACTGACAGCACTGTCCGAGCATGTTCATTGCCAGAGCAGCTGTCTGGCTTCCATGCTAGTGGCACGTAAATAGTACCATTTGAGCGTGATCGTTACCAGCGTCGCCTTACTGGCACGTTAGAAAATCATTTGAGCGAAGTCATTGCCAGTGCCGCTGGACTGGCTCCTGTGTAGGTGGCACGTAAAAAAAAACTCCTTTTTGAGCGTGGCCGTTGTCAGTACTGCATGACTGGCCCTTGTGCCGGTAGCACTGCACTCTCAGAGTGGTTGGTGTTAGGAAGGGCATCCAGCTGTAGAAACTCTGCCACATCAGATTGGAGCCTGATGCAGCCATCCGGTTCACCAGTCCTCAGTCAAATCGTCCAACCCATGCTAGCATGGAAAGCAGATGTTAGACGATGAATAATGATAATAATAATAATAATAATAATAATGATAATAATAATAATAATAATAATAATAATAGTTTACACATACTGATAACAATAATAACAGCAGACTAGGAGCACAAGTACTCTCAGAAACTAACTAACCTGAGAAATTGATATAACAACTGTTGAGATCTGGTGCCAGGTACTGAGGAATGGTGCTAATCAATAACAAAGAATGAAAATATTCTTACCAATCAATAGTAGTTCCTGCACGACTGTAATTAATATTTTGACATTCAACAGGGGAGTTTATTATTTAAAAATAATATGATCATCATAAGATAAAAGAATACATGAATATAATTTCTTTTTATGAAGCACATAGGGTGCAATGCTTTTGTTAACAGAATCAACACTAATGCATTAAAGGATGAAATAAATGCTAAGTTAATTTCAACAATATACCAGCAAGGTGAAGGTGCATGACTCCGTAGTTAGAGCATCGGGCTCACAATCATGAGGTAGTAAGTTCGATTCTCAGATCGGGTTGTGTGTTGTGTTCTTGAGCAAGAGACTTATTTTTCATGTTGCTCCAGTTCACTCAGCTGTAGAAATGAGTTGCAATGCCACTGGTGCCCCAAACTGTATTGGCTTTTGCCTTTCTCTTAGATAACATTAGTGGCCTGGAGAGGTGAGGCTGGTTTGCATGGGTGACTGCTGGTCTTCCATAAACAACCTTGCACAGACTTGCTCCTTGGAGTGGGGAACGTTTTAGGTGTAAGTAATCCTTTGGATAACATCGGTGGCATGGGGAAGGGAAATTGGTATGCATGGGCAACTGTTGATCTTCCATAAACAACCTTGCATGAAGTTGCGCTTCGGAGAGTAACTTTCTTGGTGCAATCCCATGATCGTTCATGACCGAAGGGGGTCCCTTTTTTGGACTAAAATCCTTCATGACGGTGTCTCAGCACGTGTGCAGTCCGATGAGTGAAACAAATAATAAAAAAAAAAATAGAACATAAAAAAGACTAGTAAACAAAAAAAAAAAACTAGCAAACAATGAAGGCATAAAATACCAATTAGTAACCAAAAGATGTGCAGTGATCTCAGTGTTTTAGATTTCACAGAAATTTCTGATTTAATTTTCATCTTTTGCCTCTAAATCTATTTATATAAGGTTTTTAGTTTGGAGATTACCTGTTCCCACTACCTCCACCATCACCACCACCTTAACATATATTCTATCTTCTTCCATCTAGCAATTGTTCTGTTTCACTCACATTGAATCTTGGAATGGCTTGCTTATATCTCCTAATGCTTCTATGTTTTCCTTCTCAACTGTAGCAGTAATATTGTCAGGATGTAACTGAAGCATATCCTACACTAAGACATTTTTTCTTTCCGGTCGTAAGTACCAAACATTTTCTACCAGATTTGTATGTATTTTTCATTCATCCATGGATGATTATTACACATTTCGGAAAACTTTTTGCTTTGGTATAGATTTTCTTCTAAATATTACAATAAGCTTTGTGCTGACAGCTATACATGCTGACATAACTGTGAACCTTGACTTTTTATATCCAGCAGTCATTATTAAAATTGTTTTGTTTTTTTCCCCTAACTTTATTCAGTATGGGACTTGCTAGGCATATCAGAATATTTCATCGTGTTTCCAAACCATGAAAATTTATAGGCATTCTTTTTCTTCTGGCATTGGATTATTAATCTATGAAATGCCAATAACTTTCCAACCATTTCTTGTGAAAGCAGCTGTGCTATTTTCATCACCTTTCTCAGTACCAAACTGTTTCTCTCCATAAAGCTTCAACGGACTCACCAACTTACCGAAAAATCCAAAACGCCTACTTTCTGTGCCATTTTCACAGCAAAGACTGTTCCCTAGGAAACACCATATCCATTTTCTAGGTTTCCATTGACATAAATTGCCACTCCAGCTTTCAGCTGCGGCCACTTGTTACACTTTCCTTTGTTAATACATCTATTCTTCAGCATTTGCTTAAGTTTTACCAAAAGCCTTTTGCAATCTTGAAACTTTTTTTCTGCCACTTTAAGTTTCTCAGTTGCCGTTGCAGTGTTAATTAGCTTTTCTGTATATTCAATCACAAGAAGCTTAAAATTTGGGTGTAAATTTACTTCTTTTTAAATCCATACTGACAGAAAACATTTGGCATGCTGGCATGTTTCTACACTTGAACAAGATGTAATTTGAACTAATGGTAGCAACATTTACATCACCTCCAGTTCTCTCAGCTGTAGAAATGAGTTGCAACATCACTGGTGCCAAGCTGTGTCAGCCTTTACCATTCCCTTGGATAACATTGGTGGTGTGAAGAGGCAAGGTTGGTATGCAAGGGTGACTGCTGGTCTTCCATAAACAACCTTGCCTGGCAGCTTATGAAAAACTGACATTTTTAAGAAAAAAATTAACTTTAATTTTGTCTTAATTTATATATAAAAATTAATTATTGATTCAGGAAATCAATAAGCAAAATTAGAGGTCACCTAATTGAGTTTTATCTTCGTTATTTAGTTTCTTGTTTAAGTTTCAAAGGAAGTACTCCTTTCTGGAATCATGCATAGAGTTTTGAGCAAAGCTTGAAGAATTTATATTTATAAAAATTACAAGAACTGAGTCGCTAAGAAATTTCCGTTGATCTAGAAGATAAGAAGTTAAAATTCATTAGCGAAATTCATACTTATTCATATTTTGAGCAGGGCAACAATTTGTCCTAAATTAACTTGCTTAAGGAGGATGGATAAATGATAGCTCTTAATCATTTAAAATGACAAAGAGGCCACTGTTATGAAAATATCCTCAGTAGGAATGAAATTCCTTGAGAAATAAGTCCCTCAGTAATTCTTCATTCCATTCTTAAATTCATTTAAAACTTATGGAATTAGTATTCCCAGAGCATCATTTTTCTATGTTACAATATTTATTGACAGATCTATTCTCTGTCAGATAATGATGGAAAATTACTGCTAGTAACCGATATATGGCTGACTATCTCCAATACATCTGATAATCAAAATTAAAGGGTTTGATTAGACACAAACTTGCAGTAATTTGGGTCAGAGATAATTGATAAAAGACGACAAAAAAAGCTCCATGGAATACAGTCTGCTAATTTGAATAAGAAAATTACTTGCAAATAACAGCAGCAGCAACATCAGCAACAGCAGCTACACGAACAAGAACACAGAGCACAAAATTAAAGATAATTAATGTGTTCTCTTGTCCACATGACTATTGCCAACATCTTAATATAATCTACATCAAAGAAACTCACAAGACTTTAAGCAGATGTTTGACTTCTAGAATTAGGGCACCTTATATACATCTATTAAATGGAAGATATAAAGGAAGAGAGAAAGCGGGAGAGAGAGAGCAGGAGTGTATGAGTGTATGTGTGTGTGTTTGTGTAAGATTGTGAGGAATAAATTTCTACTAATAATTTGAGAATAATGTCAATTATATCATCTTTAATGAGGATGTGAGACATTCTTGTCATATTGGCAAAGTTTCCTCAACAAGATAATGACTTCAAGTAAACTTGAACTGAATGTGTCACATTAATTTTGTGAATTATTAACAAAGACTTTTAAAAGACATGTAGGCACTTGTATGAGTAACACAAGATCAGAAGCCAGCCTTCCAGGAAATTACTGCAACTCTACCTCAAAAACAGCATTATTTTCATACTTTCAAGATCAGACCTATAATCTTTATATCTTTATACACTCACTTTTTACTGTTATCAGCCAGGAAAAGTAAAGGATGTTTGAGTGTGTACATATATATATTTATATATATACATACATGCATATACATACATACACACACATATATATATACATATATTGTATATATGTGTATATATGGTTAGTTAAGTTAGAGGTTGAAATAACTGTCTAGGGGATAGAAGTATCCATTACACTACTGGTACATAACCTATGTTTAACCATGGGCATACATATGCAAGCATAAATTATACGTAAATACAAGGACAAGGAGAAACATGAATTTATCAAAATTTAAAAGCAGAAAATGGAGAACAACAATCGACTTACATCAATTATTAGTTATTAATTCTAAGTGAATTGTTGTTCATCAATATTTCTCCATTTTCTGTTTTCTTTAAATTTTATATATATATATATATATGTATATATATATATATGTGTATATGTATATATATAAAAATATATATGTAAATGGATTGATATATATGCACATATATATATATGTATATAATATATATATATATATATAGATATATATATATATATATATATATATATATATATATATA
>NC_068997.1:14704133-14705369 GCF_001194135.2 Octopus bimaculoides
TTTCAAAAATATACTGTACAATACCGTTTCTACTTTGCAGATTTTCACCTGCTGCAGGGGGCTTTGGAACATAACACCTGCGATAGTCAAGAGATTACTGTATGTATATATGAGTATGTGTGTGTGTGTGTGTGTGTGTATATCCCGTTATTATTCCTACTGTATTTGTGTAAAATTGTTCGTTTTTTTCCGTCCTTGTTTTTGTATACATTTGTTGCTTTCTTCCAAGGAATCTAATGCTCTTAGCTTAGTTTTTCCTTGGGGCTGGCCAGATTGGAGCAATATCGAGAATAACCAGCTGAAATTGCAAGCATAACCTGGATCTCGACTGTATATGCTTATATTTTGTGTGTGTCTGTGTTTGTCCCTCCACCATTGCTTCACAACTGATGTTGTTACGTTTACATCCCCGTAACTTAGCAGTTCAGCAAAAGACACCAATAGAATAAGTACTAGGCTTACAAAGAATACGTCCCAGAGTGGATGTGTTCGACTAAAGGCAGTGCTCCAGCATGACCACAGTCAAATGACTGAAAACAAGTGAAAGAGTAAAAGAATAAAAGAATAACCTAATTTACCTATGACGATAGGTACAAAAATAAGAATCCATAGTCAAAATGCAAGAGTTTGTGTACCTGTGTTTATGTGTATATATGTGTGGATGTATGTATGGATGGATGGATGGATGTATACACACATACACGCTTATGTTTATATACATACCAATAAAACATTATGATTTTGGACAGAGAGAAGAAAGTGAGCATGGTGGTAGATATAAGTTTGTCTAGCAGACATTAATACAACATTATAGATAAAAGGAAAAGAAAAACATCTATGGCAAACTAATGAGAAATCTGCAGATACAACACCTAAGCTATAAATTAAGATTTATACCTGTAGCATTGGGGCAGTTGGTTATGTCTCTAATTGCCTCAGCACCAATTTTGAAAAGCTTGGCTTCAAAAAACAAGAAAGGACAGGGCTAATTAGAAAATTACAATCATAAGCCATTACTGGAACTGTAAAAATGTCAAACATTCCACAAGTTTAGCCCGTAGTAATGTAGATATACACATGCAGAGACATACACATATTTATATATGTATGTATGTATGTATGTATGTATGTATGTATATGAATATACATATATATATACACATATATACATATGCATATATATATGTATATATATAAATATATATATATATATATATACGTATGTATATATATATA
>NC_068997.1:14705379-14709721 GCF_001194135.2 Octopus bimaculoides
ATATATATATAGATAGATAGATAGATAGATAGATAGATAGATAGATAGATAGATAGACACATAAATGCATATATACATACATATGCACACTTATGCACAGAGACTGTAGTTTAAGCACTCATTCATACACAAGTGGCATATATGCATGCATACGCTTACATATATGTGCATGTACATACTACATGCATACATACTCACATGCAAAAATGCATACTGCATATATGCACACACACACACATGAACATGGACATACACACAAACATACTTATCATCCCGCAAATTTGAATGTCTCGTTTAAAATAGTAGGTAAAATGAATATCTATGGTGTCCTAATGAAAGACTTATCGGTCTTGTAACAAGACTAAAGACTTCCATTTGTGTCTGTTATCATAAGTGCTCTGGGTTATTTGCATAAGAAGCCTTGAATTGCTGGGATTTTGCATGAAAGAACAAAGCAAGCTGATCCACGTCCTTGAAATCCAACCAATCCGTGTTGCTGAGAAGATTTATATAAAACATTCTAAAGATTCTCTCTTTCAAATTTCTTGGAATGCACGCAATTATATTAAAGGTACATCATCTTCATCATCATCAACAACAACAACATTTAACATCCATTTTCCATGCTGGCATTGGTTGGATGACTTGACAGAAACTGGCACAGCTAAGAGCTGTAACAAGTTCCACAGCCTAATTCCGTTTGTTTTCAACAGCTGGATGCCCTTCCTAATGCCAAACACTTCACTTGAGTGTGCTAGATGCTTTTTATGTGGAACCATCACCGCTGCTTTTTATGTGGTACCTTGGTTATCGGACAACAAAAAGTAATGTTGCGTTTCGTGTAATTAGCTTTAATCAGCATAAAATATATCGTGAATATACTCCCTCATCTAAAACATAATAGCCATCTTTAGCAATAACATTTTCCCACCGAGAAACCAGATTTCTTATTCTTGAGATAGAAAAAAATGAGGTGGTACAGTAGAGACAAATGTCTAGAGTTCTGTTTTGACATCATCCCTGCTTCTCAACGTCTTTTCCTTGCTAATGACTTCAAGTGACCCAAATAATCGAAAATCTGACGGCTTTAGGTTTGATGAGTAGGAAGGGTGATATGGAGCTCCCTAGCCTCATAAATTTATCTTTTCTGGGGTTATCTTTAATGAATGTCGCCTTGCATTATCATTTTGTAAACTGATTCCGTTTCTTTTGTATCCACTCCCATTCTCTGTATTCTTTCGCAATCTGTTTGAGATGATCTTGCACAATGGACCAAGGTCTATTCAGCCCCAGGGGGAAGTTCCTGATGCTTCGACTCATGATCACAAGTCTGTGGTTTCAATTCCAGGATCCAGCAATGCATTGTGTTCTTGAGCAAAACACTTCATTTCACATTGCTCCAGTTCACTCAGCTGGCAAAAGTGAGTAATCCTATGATGGGCTAGCCTCCCATCCACGTGGGGTATATATACACCATGAAACCAGGAAACTGACCCTGTTATGTTTACGTTCCCTTAACTTAGCTGTTCAGTGAAAGAGTCCAATAGAATAAGTATTAGGCTTACAAAGAATAAGTCCTGGGGTTGATTTGCTCGACTAAAAGGCGCTGCTCCAGCATGGCAACAGTCATATGACTGAAACAAGTAAAAGAATAAAAGAATAAAAGAATACACAGACACACACACACACACACACATACATCAAGACCCATCAGGCCAAGCAAAATCGCAGTCGTGGCAGATTCTGGTGTCATGCAAATTAGCACCTGTCCCAGTGACACGTAAACACACTCCTCCAGTGTCACACAAATACCTCCTGTGCTGGTGGCTTGTAAAAAGCACCCATTACACTCTCGGAGTGGTTGGCATTAGGAAGGGCATCCAGCTATAGAAAAACTGTGCCAAATAGGACTGGAGTGTGGCACAGCCATTCAGCATGCCAGCATGGACGACAACGGATATTAAATGATGATGATGATGATGATGATGATGGTGGTGGTGATGATGGTGATGATGGTGGTGGTGGAGGTGGTGGTGGTGATGATAATGGTACATATGAATACATATTAATATATATATATATATATATATATATATATATTGATACTGTAATATTTTTCAAGACCATAAACACTGTCAGCTCTGAGTATATAATTGTTCTTGTATAGATTTTAATTTTTCTCTTTTATTTGTGGAGAGATAGGCTTTGTAATTATGTTATTTATGTATTTATATATAACATCGTCTTAATTATGCTCTGTCTTATAGCTTAAACGCTTTCATCTTTACTTCTTTTTAATAATACCCGGTTTATTTTTTCCGATATCTTTCATTCTTTCTTTCTCACTCATTACCAATCTCTTTTCAAGTGACCCTCCTTAGATGAACACCACAACTGACTTCAAATGTTCTTATTATTAGCTTTTTCCTTGTTTCTTTCTTCGATATCTTTTTTTTTTTTTTATCATCTTGTTTTCACTTCTTTAACCAATAAACATTGAGTTTGATTTATGATTATTGTACATGAATACTAAATTACATAGTGATATATTACGGGTGAATATATGCATATAGTATAATAAAATGAAACTTTTACACACATACATATGCATGAATATAAGTATAAACATAACACACAGACATGTACAAATATATATAAATGTGTGTGTGTGTGTGTGTGTGTGTGTGTGTGTGTGTGTGTGTGTGTATATCATCATCATCGTCATCATCGTTTAACGTCCGCTTTCCATGCTAGCATGGGTTGGACGATTTGACTGAGGACTGGTGAAACCGGATGGCAACACCAGGCTCCGTATGTATGTATGTTAATATATATAGGTATATATAGATATGCATCCAGCCATATTTATTTGTAGATCTGTTCATTTGACATCCATTTTCTGATGGTACTTTTGGTTAGATGAGAACTTATTCCAGACAGGATTTTATAGCTGGATGCTCTTCACGTTGCCAAACCTTGATTGCTTCTCAAGTAAGGGATAATAAACATGTATATATAAATATATATAGATATCATCATCATCATCATCATCATCATCATCGTTTAATGTCTGCCTTCCCTGCTAGCATGGGTTGGACAATTTCACTGGGGATTGGCGAACCAGATGGCTACACCAGACTCCAATCTGATTTGGCAGAGTTTCTACAGCTGGAAGCCCTTCTGAACACCAACCACTCTGAGAGTGTAATGGGTGCCTTTCACGTGCCACTGGCATGAGGATCAGTCCGGCAGTACTGGCAACTGCCACGCTCAAATGCTGTTTTTTATGTGCCACCTGCACATGAGTCATACATGTGTGTGTGTGTGTGTGTGTGTGTGTGTGTGTGTGCGTGTGTGTGTGTGTGTGTTGTGTGTGTATGTTGTGTGTTTCTGTGCATCACCCCACCATTGCTTGACAACCGATGCTGGTGTGTTTACGTCCCTGTAACTTAGCGGTTCGGCAAAAGTGACCAATAGGAAAAAAGTACTAGGCTTACAACGAATAAGTCCTGTGATTGATTATTCTACTTACCACACAGCCACTCCTATACATATTTTGTACTTCATGTATCTAACCTGTCTTATTTATTGATCTCTCTAAATTGCTTATCTCCATATTTGCCTCTGTACCTGTTCAAGTTTGACTATTTAGAGCACTGCTAACTATATTCTAAACAAAGAACATCTGGATCTCGTCTATGAACTGGATGCATGTACATATATATAATAATTACTTCCAGTTCATCACCCAGTGTTTAGACATAGCAGTATAGCAACAATCCTTTCTCTTCTCCCAACCATTGTCACCACCAACACCACCACACTGTATCTGATCTGTTACAAACAGATCATCACAAACACCACAATCACATGTGCAAGGGTTGCATTCCCAGCATCAACTAAGGCAATGCATTACATTCCTACCACTATAAAACACACTTCAGCCACCACCACCACCATCGCCACCGCCATCACTAATGCAGTACTTTTTCTCAGCGTGAATGAGAAAGTTGCTGAAGCGTATTGTCATAATATAAGCTTTGTTCAATGACTTACACTAAATTGGCTTCAAGGAATCTTAACATGCTAACACATCACAGTGGTATTGGCATTGGTGGTGCTGGTGGCAGTGGCAACAGTGACCGTGGTGGTGGTGGTGGTGGTGGTTGTGGTGGAAATGTTTGTTGTAGTGCTGGTGGAGGTTTTGATAGTGGTAAAGATAGAAGTGTTACATGCCAATAGAAGTGGTTCTCACAGGTGATAGTACTGGAGTGGACTTACTAGTGATATTAGTAGTTCTATTAGCACATTCTCTCTCTCTCTGTCTTGCTATGCATATATA
>NC_068997.1:14709881-14711796 GCF_001194135.2 Octopus bimaculoides
TATATATATATATATTCTTTTATTTGCTTCAGTGATTTGACTGTGGCCATGCTGGAGCACTGCCTTTAGTCGAACTAATTGACCCCAAGACTTATTCCTTGTAAGCCTAGTACTTATTCTATCAGTCTCTTTTGCCAAACCACTAGGTTACGGGGACATAGACGTGCCACGTATATACAGTGGGCTTCAATCAGTTTCCAACTACCAAATCCACTCACAAGGCTTTGGTTGGCCCGAGGCTATAGCAGAAGACACTTGCCCAAGGTGTCACACAATGGGACTGAACTCGGAACCATGTGACTGGTAAGCAAGATACTTACCACATAGCCACACTCTTGCACCTTGGTTACTATTTTATTCGTGTGGGCCCTCATAGCCATTCAATGTCTTTAAAGTTCCTATTATATTTTTATAATTAAATTTTATTAGGAATTGCATAAAAAATTGTTAAAATATTTTGTGCATTCTAGAAGTATAATGAGTTAATTAGATGTAAATTTTAACAATAAAATCTTTTATGGATCCCTAAAGTCACATGGACACTGGTTGAGAACCATTTGCCTATGATTATGATGATGATAAATATGGTCATAACCAGAATGTAAACACCACAAGGTACACACACACACACACACACACACACACACACACACACTCACGCATTCCCCTCATAAATTAAATCCTTTTAGTCCACTTCCAGGTTTAGGTAAGAAGGTTGTGATTTGAAAACAATTCAGCTGTTGTTTCTGTTGTAGATCAAATGGCCTAATAGTTGTGGTATTAAAAGCAACGGAGAACCCTCTTAGTTTTTGAGGCCACAAAAGAAGGGTTGAACTAATGGTGGTTGAGACTGTGGTGAAACTGGCAGAGTCATATAAGCTTGGGTTGAACCCTTTACTCCAAGTTTACTTTACCTTTCAGCCTTGCATCAGTGATACAATAAGCACCACACACACACGTAGTCAGTGTCATCTTAAGGCTTGGAAACACTGGTCACTTAACTAGGGGCCCCACAGGGCTAGAGCACCCAATGCAAGTCTATGTACGCTGTGGTTGTGTTTATAATGGGCCCGTACGACCTTGTTTTTCCTGGGAGATGGGGAGGTGGCTATAATGCTGATAAAGTGTTCCCTCTCGTAGTACTTGTCCAAATATAATTACCTAATGCTTTTGAAAGCAGTGACCCGACACGGCTGCAGTTCAATAACTGTGACCAGTAAATGAGGATGATGATGATGTAGATGATGTTGATGATGACGACTACGGTGACGATGACAGCGATGACTGTGATGACGATGACAAAGATGATTCATAATCAGAATGCAAACACCACAGGGCACACACACAAGCAAACACAAGCACACACACTCACACACACATACACACACACATTCCCCTCATAAATTATGAAAGTAAAAGACTAGCGTAAATTTTGTATTAGAGCATATATTCTTTACAACAATGCCAAAATTTTCATCATGTTTGGCTCAGGAAATCTAACTAAAAACATTTATTTCAATATCTAAAATTATGAGATGTGGTTATTAAGTTATTAACTTTATAATTTTCCATGCTATTAACCTCATCTCATATTTGCAATATTTATATTTACATAACATTTCAATTGGCTTACTCTCTGATCATCATCAGGTGTTTTATTCTTGCTTATGTAAATGGTCCCAGAGGTTAAACTGATTGAAACATGGCGTAAATATAAACATAGTAAATGTAGTCGGTCTAATGATAAAATTAACAGTCAATAAAATTATCTTCAAACCTGTTTTGTGTAGATGCTTTTGACAAGAATTCTTGTTTATCATATTTTTGTTATGTATTTAAAAAAATTCTCAGTAAACAAAGACTTGTGTCTAAGTATACATACATATATATATATATATATATATATATATATATA
>NC_068997.1:14712236-14713431 GCF_001194135.2 Octopus bimaculoides
ATATACATACATACATACACACACACACACACACACACACACACATATATATATATATATATATATATATATACGTACGTATATAGATGTATCCATTTATCTATAAATGTGTATGTGCGTGTGTAATATATTTCACAAGCCTTTATACATATGAGAATAAGAATTATTGATAAATGTAGTTTGTTAAATCATTTATTGGAAATTTAACAAAAATTAAAATGGCTAAAATCACAATGTATAAAAAACATAAACACAAACAAACATCTAATCACTTGCATTGTACTCCATTGAAGTTTTTGCCTTTTCCAATTCGTCCTTTTCATTTGGTAAAATTTCATTGAATTTCAAACAATCTTGAAATTAAAAATACACGAATAATGGCATTGATTGTGGTAACAACCAGTCTGTTTCTTTCCTCAGATCATTGAGTACCAATCAAAGGAAATATTCTTCTTCCACAATCTGTGTTGCTTTAATTCAAAGCTGTACTTTTCTAAAAAGCTAACTGATTTGTTGAAAGCAAAAATCTCGAGAAAAAAGAAAACAAAAAACAACAACAAACAACAAAGAAACACATGTGAAAATAATAAACAGGAAAATATTTACGGAAATTTATTTTTGAAATAAAAGTATAACCGAAAGAACTGGGACAAATGTTTGCCACAAATTATTCTTTTGGGACACCAAGGCTTTTGTTTAAAACTGGGACATCATCATCAGCATCATCATTTAACGTCCACTTTCCATGCTAGCATGGTTTGGACGATTTGACTGAGGACTGGTGAACCAGGTGGCTACACCAGGCTCCAATCTGATTTGGCAGAGTTTCTACAGTTGTATGCCCTTCCTAACGCTAACCACTCTGAGAGTGTAGTGGGTGCTTTTACGTGCCACCGGCACAAAGGCCAAATCCCAAAAATATGCAATGTTTGGATACTTCATTATAGGTGCAAAAATAATTTGTTGGCCTACCTTATATCAAATTTCTTTTATCAATTGTCTTTTATTTGTTTTAAAGCCTGGTACTTATTTTATTGGTCTATCTTGCTGACCTGCTAAGTTACAGCACAAGTTGTGAAGTGGTGGTAGCGGACAAACATAGACACAAAAACACACACACATTGATATATATACATATATACATTCATATATATCTATATCTGTATATATATATATATATATATATATATATATA
>NC_068997.1:14713441-14713830 GCF_001194135.2 Octopus bimaculoides
ATATATATATATATATATATATATATATATATATATCCAAGAAAGTTACGGGTTGCGAATCCAACCCACTAAGGGATAATATCTATCCAATATACTGCTGGAAGAATACCCAATTATTATTACACTAGTGTTTTTTCATTGCACGGCAATTACATTACCAAGTGCAATAAATCCCATTTTCTCTCACTGTAAGTCATTTTTATAATTACTGATATGACATAATATGTCATATGTGTCTGTATATTGTTATTATTGTGCTTTTAGTAAACAAATAAACAAGTAAATTGACACAATACAATGTCTGCAAGTTGATGAATACCACCTATTCCCCTCCATTTTCTTATTACTATATATGTGTATATATATATATATATACATATATATATATA
>NC_068997.1:14714056-14724330 GCF_001194135.2 Octopus bimaculoides
ATATATATATATAGACAGATAGACAGATAGATATTATTTCATTGCTAATAGTACAGCAACACCCCCAGAAAACACCTGCAAACTTGTCTTCATAAATAGATTCCTAGGATAATATCCTCTAAGTGACATCCATCCATGTGCAATGTAGCTTCAGTGGAACACCTATACTATAACCATTGCTACTCTCATAACAATAACTAACACTTGCACACAAGTTTATCTTATTAAGCTATAAGACTATTCAACACCACTGTTAAGAACTCTCATATAGCTGGTCTACTTTAACACTAATGGAAGCAAAACGTCCCTTGAACTCATATAACTGTTATAATGAAATAGCTGACAAAAGACACTCTTACATAAATTGTCTGATCTCTTCCAGCCTATGGCATTTGTGACATTTGGAGGGACTGGCCTACTAACGGTGGAGCTCTTGTCATCGTTGGCAGCTCACTTTAACAAGGTGCTTGGTTTTTCTAAAGTCTTAAGCTTAAGGGTGCTTGGTTTTTCTCATGTCTTGGCCTCACCATCACCCATGGTAATGCCATGAGTGCTTTGGCTTGCTTCAGCATATTCTGTGGAACCCTGTGGTGTGTGACCAACTGAGGCATTTGGTTCTGCATTGATGTTTTTTTTCTTCCTCCATTTTGTTTTTTGTTTTTAGTTTTTCTTTTGTAAAATATATTCTTTTTCACTGAATTATTGCAAATTGTGACAATTATTTTGTAGCTCCCAACATTGGAGCAAGCCTGTCAGATGCTGCAGATAGAAAAACAGTGGAGTAATCTCTATTCTATTTAAACTACTACGATGTTTAAACTAAGATTTGCAAATGCATGTACACACATGTACTTCATCATTGGATGTTTCTTTCTCATTAAAGACAGCTATTTCTTTACAAAAGAAATAAAGCACATGTAGGATGAGATTATGCGAGTGAGTGACAATCATGCACTTCTCAAAGGCATGTCGGTAGTGTTTAAATGACTTGAAACGAATCTTATGGGGAAATGAAATTGGATTTCAGATTTCTTGCTCCGGAATCTTCTTTCTACTTTAACCACCCTTGCATTTTCCTATCATTATACTTATCAAGATATCAGCTTTCCATCTACTTTTACAAACCTCACACGCGCGCACGCACACACACACGCGCGCACGCACGCACACACGCGCGCACGCACACACACACACGCATTTACAAAGAAGCTTACAAATCTTGCATTTCTTAAATTTATTCTATCAGTTCTATCTCTGAGACAAAATTATTATTCTAGAGAATTCCTGACTGAAGCTACTATTACTTGGACAAATGACACTTTGGTTATTAAGTCTGTAACATGATTTCCATGGCAGTTCATCTAAATCTCACTAACACCTTGAGCCGACAACTCAGATGTAACTTTGTTGTTCTCCTCTTCTAGATTTCAAAACATGGCACTAACTAGATTACACAGAATTTATTCTGATCGGAAATTACAAAACAATGGCTACTATCCCTTTATATATCTGTCTACCTATCTTTGGTAATATATATGTATGTGTGTGTGTATGCATGCATGTATGCACACACATATATACATACATGTATATGTGTGTGCCTACATACATAGAGACACTATATAGAGGTGGATTTATCTATATCTGTTAATCAATCAATGTCTTTAATACATGCATATGTGTGCGTGAGTGTGCGCGCGTGTGTGTGTGTACATATATACGTGCATATACATATATATATATATATATATATATATATATATATATATATATATATATATATATATATATATATATATAAATATTATCATTTATATATATATATGCATGTATAGAGAGAGAGAGAGAGAGAGAGAGAATGAGAATTACAGGAACAGATTTATACATAGGTGTATGCCTGTGTGTGTGTGCGTGAGTGTGTGAGTAGTTTGTGCTTTCTCACCCACCCCACCCCTGTTTTTTTTTTTCCTTTCACTAATTCAACCAATATACAGTAGAGTGTAATTAACTTAAAG
Organism: Octopus bimaculoides; assembly: GCF_001194135.2. Lineage (NCBI taxonomy): Eukaryota > Metazoa > Mollusca > Cephalopoda > Octopoda > Octopodidae > Octopus > Octopus bimaculoides. The sequence goes on from NC_068997.1 coordinate 14,716,072, forward strand.
TTCTTCCATCACTATTTGGAATTAAGCTGAACCGAAGCAGGCTTCCTTACTATCAGACATGTCAGTGGCTTGATGTACTTTAAACAGAGAGCAAAACAAGCCTCTTCAAAAATTGCCTTGGTGTTGATGTTTATTTGTATTTTTTTCTTTACAATGGTAGAGAAAATTATTTGGCAGTACTTGTTAATTTTCACCTTGGAAATCTCTTGTAGTCTTCTTCACTGTTTTCTCATAAACTTCATCAGAACTGAGGAAGCCAAATATAAAGTTCCGCTAATCCTGATTTCCAACTAACTTCTTGATTATTATCCATAACATGTTGAAGCAGCAGCAGCAGCTACAACAGCAACAACATTTAGCAGTCATGGCAGAATTAGTAGTAGCGAATGTTGTTGTTGTTGTTGTTGTTGTTGTTCTTGTTGTTGATAATGTTGTTATGGAGGTGATGGTGTTTGCGGTGATGGTAGTGACTCTATGAACAATCTTTCTCCACCAACCACCCTGGTGTCTCTACGTCTTCAGCAAATGTATTATCTTCGATTAGATCCATTGAGAATTATTGTATCTTCCTTAAACATCTAACTTGTCCGTTACAAGCAACAAAGAATCCTTATTAGAACCATGCACTATTTATAATGAAACAAATTGATGCAGACTGTCGCAACTCATTAGGAATTCTATGGTCAAGCAATCGTAATATGTTTGGTGTCAGTCTTTTCACATTGTTATTGTCAACCTCTCAGGCTGTTTTTATATATTTGCACACCGACTGTCATTAGTTTTATGCTGTCAACTAATTAACATCGTGCATTTTGATTCACCGTTATAGTTTGAGTAATGAGCAATTGATTAATTTTCAAATCATATATCTGATTTACAGCTATTACTTTACCAATGATCATCTAATTAAATGCAAATGTCAGAAGCTTGGTCATCAGTAAGGTAGATTAACTAATTGTTGTCACTTGCATTTTCTTTCTTCTCTTTTCTTTCTGGCAGCTGTTAGTTTAGTAATGGCTAACTAATTAATACACCATACGTAATACCTTGTTATTCGTGAAGTTATTGTCAACTGTACAACATTAACATCTGTTTCATAGGTATAAGTTTTGTTCTTGACTGCATTTTCAGGCAATGGTTTGCTGTTGGTAAGCAGATATTGTATGTCTAAGTTATAGATTAATAGTGGTTAATTAATTAATACTTTCTTCACAGTTATTAGTTTAAAATTGTCTAAATAATTAACATTTCATACATCATTTAATGATATCTTTACATTCTTCCTGGCAGCTGTTAGTTTAATTAATTGGCTAACTAATTAATTCTTCCTAATTTTGGCACAAGACCAGAAATTTTGAGGAGAGGAGGAGGAAGTCGATTGCATTGATCCTAGTATTCAACTGGTACTTACTTTGTTAGCGCCAAAAAGCAATGATGGACTTGGAGACATTTGAACACAGAACTTAACGAGCCAGAAAAAAGTAGCACTAAACATTCTGCTCAATATGGTTACTGAATTTTCGAGTATACAAGTTGACATAATATACAGTGTAATTATTTATTGTAAAGATTCAAATATTATCATTATTTTTCTAAATCCTGAAGTATTTCACATGGAATGGTTTTGGTTCCCTGAAGTTACCATGGTGTGTCAGTCAATCTACTTTCTTTGGTTCTAAATTTTAGACTGAAAAGTTTGATTGGTATATCAGAACATATGGTATTGTCAACTATATAGTGTTAACACCCTTTTCATTGTGAAGTTGCATGGCTTAGTGGTTTGGGTATCCAACTCCCAGTCGTAAGGTCATGAGTTCAATTCCTGGTGCCACATTTTATCCTTGAACAAGACACTTTATTTCACACTACTCCAGTACACTCAGCTGACGAAAATGAGCAGTACCTATTTCAAAGGGCCAGCCTTGTCACACTTTGTTTCACACTGAATCTCCCTGAGATCTACATTAAAGGTACCCATGTCTGTAGAGTACTCAGCCACTTACACATTAATTTCACAAGCAAGCTGTTCCATTGATCAGATCAACTGGAACCCACATCGTAATAACCAATTGAATGCCAGAACATCCATTTCATAGGTGAAAGTAGTTGATCTTGATATCATTTTTGTCATTGGTTTTAATATATGTTTATAAATATCTTATAGTTTAATAGTTAATTAACTAATACCTTGTTCACAATCATTAGTTTTAAAAATTGCTCGAATAATTAACATTTCACATATTATTTAAAAACTTCTTGTTCTATTCCATAGCAGTCACTTCGTGCATAAATGTTGAATTAGTAATGTTCATTTGGAAACAGACTGCATTTATAAACGGCCATCATTTTAGTAATGTTTAGCTGTCCAATACCTCATTCATAGCAAGTTTCCCAAACCTTATTACTCAATGTCAGTAGTACTCAAATGTAATATGGACCTTATCTGGTCGAGTAGGAGTTAACAGCCTAACACCTGAATTAAACCACTCAATGCAATCTCTCTCATTCCATCTGGCACAATGCCACCCCACTCAGTACTGCATCCCTATTCTGTGAAGGAATCTTGTATTACAATGTTATTTGGTGACCCCACTAGCACTAATGGCCTGAAAAAAAAGCACCCAGTACACTCTGTAAAGGGATCAGTATTAAGAAGGGCACCCAGTTACAGAAACCTTGCCAAAGTAAACAGTTGAGACCAACACTGCTCCTAGGCTGCCCTTATCAAAGCAGCCAACCCATATCAGCATGCAAAATGGACGTTAAGGAATAACAACAGTGATGAGTTTGGTATTGATCATATTCACTATATCACATTCAATTATTAGTTTAATGATGATCAAATGTCTCACTTCTTGTCTTATTACACACAGTTGTCAGTAATGACCAAGATTTAACAATAATGGTTCCAAATTTTGACAAAAGACCAGCAATTTTAGAGGAAAGGGTAAATCAATTACATCAACCCCAGTGATCAACTGGTACTTATTTTATCAACCCCAAACGAATTAAAGGCAAGACGACTTCAGTGGAATTTGAACTCTGAATTTAAAAAAACAGATGAAATGCTGTTAAGCGTTTTGCCCACCAACCATGTTAACGGTTCTGCCAGCTTACCACCTCCCAAGATTTAACAATAATAAGAACTGTTCTTCACAGATGAGAAGCAAATTGCTCAAACTCATTATGTATCGAAGTAATAGCTCATACCTCGTAACTTCAAATACACTGCAGGTGTTTTAACATCTTTGTAGGCAGATATTTTTTATTCCACATTGGTTTAAATTACATACTATTGAAAATTAATACAAGATCATATGAGCATTACTACATGTGACAGATTAGATTCTTGAAGCAATTTATCTGATATCTATGTAACATCAAGGAACAGGAATTAATCATTGGCTCTTAAAAGACTTTAGAAAACTTTGTATTTACTTCATTGCAAGTATTAAAAATGATCTTTTTAATTAGTCTGAGAGTAATTAAGAGGAGGCAATTTTAATTTATTTTTAAACCTTCCTTCCTTCATTTCTTCCTCGACTGAAGAATGCACATCCTGTAGCATGATAATCTTAGGCTAAATAACAAAGCCAATCCTCAGGTGAGCTGTTTTGCTAATTAGCCATTGTATTTTCAGTCTGTTCAGTCTTAGTCAACAATCTGAAATGAAAAAGATTGTAATTTCACTGACTTGTCAATGACAGAGGCTCTGCCACTCTGACTTGTCAATGACAGAGGCTCTGTCACTCTGACTTGTCAATAAACAGACTCTGTTACACTGATTTGTCAATGACAGACTCTGACATGTTAATGACATGTTAACATGAAATCTGAAGCGTTCAGTGGTGACTTAATGTTCAGGGGGAAAAAAATAAAGTTCAAAATATAAATAACTTAATGAGTTAATATTCATTTTGAACAGCTGCACTTTTGAACCAGAAAGGAAAATGTACAAGGAGCATTAAGTCTGAAATTGTGTAATTTTGAGAGGTAGTAGTTTGGGGAGTGTTCATTTTGAGATATGTGGTATGAAGCAGCAGCAGCAGCAGCAGTAGCAGTGATGATGAAAGAAGCTACATTTGCATTGAATATGTTTGAACAGGAAGAGAAAATCAGAAAAGCAAAGAAAGTTGAAACAGTCAGTAGGAAAAAAAAGACTACAATCAGAAATACATGTCAACAATCAAGTATAGGTTATAATGTTGATAAGTAAAGGCTGTTTTATTGCCCAGATCTAAGAGCAATGGTTCTAAATTTAGGAGAAGTGCTCTAGTACATAGCATACTTAAACTATGCAGTAAACAAATGCACAACGCTGATGTTTTTACATGCTCTGAAATAAAAACTAATATTTTTTATGCAGTTGTAGCTTTATCAATAAATATATCCTCTATAGCAGTTGTCATGCGAGGAATATTTACTTTGGCTGTTCTTCAAAATTGAGAGTAAGGACGAATCAAAAATTGCGAGCTTGTTTCCTTGGTTAATGCATTGTCAGCATAGGGTAAATGAGCCTCAGTGATTGAATTCTCTTTGTAAAAACTTAAGAAATCTGAAGAGGTTGGTCAATTTGGGAAACTTCTGGAATTATTCATAATCTCATAGATAGAAGTTTTCTCTTATTGAATATTTTAAAAAAATGCAAGGGAAATCTATAACAGATGAGTCATTGAATAGGCAAGAAACTTGAGAATTATGTGGAGATAAACCAAAATATTGACATGTTCAGGCGTTCTTGCAATAAGAGAAATTATCATAACCTTATAATCAGGATTCAAAATTATACTACACTGTAACTTGAGATCACATTCACAAGAACTAATCACAGATTTAAGTTATCTCATCTCTGATATCAAAACTAAGCCTATATTATTGTACGGTGTATTTTGTAGGAATAGGATCCTGTAACAGCAGTGAAAAAACAAAGAAAGAATTTATTTCACAAAAAATATCTATCGTATATATTAGATGTTGAAAGTGACATTGTCTGTTCTAGGTTTACTGATAGGGTTTGTGGGTTTGCCTAGCAGAATCTTTCAATTTAATTCCATGCTGCACATGCATACACACATGCACACACATACAGATCACTCTCTTTTGCCAGCTGAGCAAACTGATGCAATGAGAAATGAAGTGCTTTGCTCAAGAACACAATGCATTGCCCAGTCCAGGAACTGAACCCACAACCTTATGAACATGAGTGCAACACCCTAACCACAAAACCACATGTATGTATGTGTCTGTATGTGTGTGCATGTGTGCATGCATGTGCAGCATGGAATTGAATTGTCCAAGTATTTATAACAAAGTTTAAGATGTATCCAATGTTATTGGTAGTGGGATGTCAAATAAATAGCAAATCTAAGAGCGTCAAGAATATTATTCCATTATAGTTTCATCCCTCAAATTATTCAAGAATAAGACTGGAAAATTAGCACAATAGTGTAGATATCTAGTTAAATATAAGGTCTGTGGAATTGTAGGAGGGAATATAATTCAAAGAAAAAGAGGAAGAAAGGTTATTCCTATACAATATTTGGGAAGGATTTAAAAGAAACTATAAAAGTCAAAATATATAACTATCATTTTGCACAGAATTCATGTTCTTAAACTGTTCTGGACTGTCAGTGTAGATGTTATATAGTTGAGTATTATGAATTAGCGTTCATTGGAATGTATACAGCTTTATAATGGTAATTGGAAAAGAGAAGAAATACAAATAGTCTCTTTGGGTATTGTGATTCTTTTAATGTGAAGTAAGGTGACTTTGTTGCAAACAAAATTATGCAGATTCCACAATTCAACAAATCCAAATGAATGCCCATCGGAGTGACGATGCAAAACCAAAAATATCATTTACACAACTCTGCTAAACATGAATAATATTTCAAAATCTTGTATTGAACTTACATTAAACTCTTTCAAAACCCAGTATTCACAGCATCTCCACTCAATTCAAAGCTAACCCTCTAAAATCCAGGTGCATAAGTTTATCAATCTACATATAAAGTGTGAAGGCATGTGGCTTTTGACTCGGTCTCTTAATTTCTTCGACTGAAATTTCATTGATTACTATGAGTGGGATGTAGTTGAGAAAGACACCAATCACTCCGCCTGAAAACTACACACACACACACACACACATAAATATACTTATGTATGTATGACCAGCTTCTTTTAGTTTCAGTTTACCAAATCTCTCGCAAGATTTCGATTAGCTATAGGCTATAGTAGAAGATACTTGCTCAAGGTACCATACAGCGGGACAGAACTTGGAATCATGTGATTGATAAGCAAGCTTCTTTCAAAATTAGTTTGCCAGTTTGACCCTACAAAATTTCAATAATAAAAACAGTTCAGCCACAAGGTTTAGTTCTATTGTAAAATGTATTCTATTTTACAGATAATTCACTGGAAATATTCAGTCAAGGAAATAAGGGCAAGAATAAAAACGAAAATGAAGAAAACAGGGTATGGGAGGGTATTTAGGCATAGATCTTTGAGCATGGGAGGTGTTAGTGTGTTCATAAAATAAATAACAAAAATACCACTACTCCTAGTTCATCAAAATCAATTACTTAAAATCCTTTTGTTCTTGATTCAAACATAACAATTACCAAGAGTTTAGTTCTACTTCTGCTCCACCTCTTTCAATATTACCAGCACATTAGAGGTTAAAAGTGACAACCCCTCTCTCTCTCTCTCTCTCTCTCTCTCTCCATCTCAATCTGTTCCTCTTTCTTTCAGAACTATGAAGTTGATTAAACCAAACAACCGCCAGAGAATGCAACAGCAATGTGAAAGGCGAAGGAAACGGTAAGCTTGGTGTTGTGGCAGGGCTGTGGTGGGGTGTTGATGAGGTTTAGCATGGTGTAGTGCAGAATGGTAGAGAGCGGTGCACTTTGGTATGGAACGGTATCGGTGTGGTGTGGAATGGCATAGCAGACAGGAATTACTTTATAAAAGAGTGATTATATTCAAAAGGGTAAAACTTTATTTAGTCTTAGATATTTTAGAGTTAACATTAACATTGTTGTTGTTGTTATTATTATTATTATTTTTTTTTTTTTTAACGGAAGAAAATACAAAACAGAAAAAGGAAAGGAAAACAAAAAAAAACACTGCACCACCAACAACGACAACACATTGATAAAAAGCCAAGTACAAATGAAAGTGAAAATGAGAAGAAAAAATGGTAAAAAAAATTGTAAAAAAAAAGAAAGAAATATAAGATGAAAGAGTAAATTCTTGTTGTTGGTGATATTATTATTTTCTTTAATGTTTTTTTTTGTTTGATTTTTCTGTTTTCTATATCTTTTGCTAATACAAATTGGTTCTTAATTTTCTCCATCTGTATAATAACCATAATTCCAAGTCAACATTTATAAAGAAGATCCTTTTTAATCTTCAAAATACCTTGTTACAGAAGTTTTAGTTTCTTTACAGCTTTTTTGGTTTTGTTTTTGTTTTATTACTTTTGTTCTTGTTTTATATTTAATGTTTTATTATTGTATCTATTCTCCTTATATTTTAGTTTTTTTTTTTTCTAAGAAAGATGAGGAGGAGGGGAGGTTGAATAATTAGAGAAACAAATGAATAAAAATGACAACTATTCATATACATATATATATATGCATATATGTACATACATATATATATGTGTATATATATATGTATGTATATATATATAGGTATATATAGGTACGTGTGTGTGTGTAAATATATATATATATGTATATATATGTATATATATATATATGTATGTATATATATGTATATGTGTGTGTATATATGTGTGGTGCGTGTGTATGTATGTATATGATGTATAATATATAATAACCAAGTTATTTTTTTCTCTTTCCCTTAATCAGAAAATCACTTTTGATTTTTTTTTTTTTATCTAAGTAGGCATGTGTGTATAGATTCATATATGACAGTATGAAATTTCTGTGTATGTGAGTGTATATGTGTGTGTGTGCATACGAGTATGTCTATGAGGGAGGGAGCATTTTTTTGATATTGTAATTCTAAGTTGAACATTGATGAATTCATTAGCCATCGCTGGCCAAGTGCCATCGAGGCAGGCAATTAGTGGCACTATGTTGGTTAACTCCAATTACCTATTGAATTAAGCAGGTTACCAGAGCAACATCTAATGTTGCCTATCTTACACACACATACATGCGCACACACACATACACACGCACACACACATATATGTATATAAGTGTGGGAGAGAGGGAAAGGGTGAAAATG
>NC_068997.1:14724588-14727080 GCF_001194135.2 Octopus bimaculoides
GCACACACACATACACACGCACACACACATATATGTATATAAGTGTGGGAGAGAGGGAAAGGGTGAAAATGACGAGGGCAAATGATGTAGTAATTTTACTGCAGTAACTGTTGCTTTCTTTTTATACCTGCTGCAGATGATGCTGTTGATTTGCAATTGTTATTCCTCCTCCTCCACCTCCTCCTCCTCTTCTTCTTCTTCTTCCTCCTCCCTCTATTCTTCTTCTCCTTCCTCCTCTTCCTTCTCCTCTTCTTCTTCTTCTTCCTCTTTTTCCTCCTCCCCACCTCCTTCTTCTTCCTCCACCTCCTCTTCCTCCTCTTCTCCTTCTTCCCACCCCCTCTCTTCTTCCTCCTCCTTCTCCTCCTCTCGCTTCCTCCTCCTTCTCCTCATCTTCTTCCTCCTCCTGTTCCTCCTCCTTCTCCTCATCTTCTTCCTCCTCCTGTTCCTCCTCCACTTCCTCCTCTTCTTCTCTCCTCTCCTCCTCTTCTCTCCTCTTCTCTTTTCTCGTCTTCTCTCCTCTTCTCCTCTTCTTTCCTCTCCTCCTTTTCCTCCACCGCCTCCTCCGCCTCTTCTTCTTCTTCCTCCTCCTTCTACTACTTCTCCTCCTGCTATTCTAATACTGCATCTATTTGTTTTTTTTTGTTGTTTTTTCCCGTATTATATCACTGCTTCCTTTGACAGGCAATATGGACACATTATTAGAACGGTCACATATACTAACGAAGAAATTAACCATACCAAGGATTGCTGCTGTTCTGAGTTCTTTTAGCCCTGAAAGACCCCTTGCATCTCCTGACTCAATAACCCCTTATATGAACAAATAGAATTTCAAGACAATATAATAGTTAGCACTCAAATCCTGAAGACTAGGTTCTATGGCTTGGTAGTTCTAGCTTCTTACAGGAAATTAGAAGAGAGTTAAACATCTCCCTGGATGAGATGTGAGCCTCTCTCAAGTAGCATTCCTTGATAATCTGGGCTATGTGATATATACATTAATATTAAATATAAGTGCAGGAATGGCTGTGTGGTAAGTAGATTGCTTTTCAACCACATGGTTCTGGGTTTAGTCCCACTGTGTGGCACCTTGGACAAGTGTCTTCTGCTATAGCCTCGGGCTGACCAAAGCCTTGTGAGTGGACTTGATAGACAGAAACTGAAAGAAGCCCGTCATATATATATATATATATATATATATATATATAGGCTTGTGTGCCTGTGTTTGTCCCCCCACCATCACTTGACAACCAATGCTGGTGTTTTTACGTCTACATAACGTAGCAGTTCGGCAAAAGAAACTGATAGAATAAGTACTAGGCTTACAAAGGATAAGTCCTTGGGTTGATTTGCTCGACTAAAGGCGGTGCTCCAGCATGGCCGCAATCAAACGATTGGAACAAATAAAAGAATATAAAGTAACAAACTAAGGGAAGTAATTCCGTCTGTCTATAAACCAAAGCTCTGAAGAGACTTATATAAGTGGATAGGAATTGTTTATATGTCAAGTAATGTATATAAGTCGAAATAAATTGTGGACTCTTTTGGTTTTTTAATGATTTTTTTGTATTGCCTTATATTATATTATATTCATAGTATATTATGTTATATCAAAATATGAATAAATCATTGGATTGTCAATTGAATCTCTCTAATTTTAATATATATATATATATATATATATATATATATATATATATAAAATTAGAATAATATTAGGGACAATATATATATATAGATATATATATATATATAAATATATAGTTTTAGAGCCATGAAAATCAACAGTCACATATAGAAAAATTAATAAGTAAAAGCACGATAAATAGGTATAATATAATACAAAGTAAATATCATAAGATAAAGACAATAAAACGACTACACGTGTTTCATAACCAAATTTTCAAATAGAAAATAATAAATATTCAAATTGATTAAAATTGACTCAGAATTAAAACGTTTATTAGAGAGAAGTCTCATGAAGATATTACGTAAAGAAAAATGATAGAATAAAGAGATATAAAAACGTGAATGAAAGTTTTATTATGAATGAAAGAATCTATGATTATAATTATATAATTTAAATCTATAATTACTTAGATTTTTACGTTCAATAAAATGTTTACAATATAGTTAATTGTTTTATTATGATTTAAGTTATATAAAGTTTAATCTTTCAATCTCTAAAGTCAATCCCTACTCCCTTTCAGGGTATGTAAGCCTTGTAGGTTGCATGGTGACCCCAACAATGCTGGTAGTATGGAAAAGGCACATGGTATGCTCAATAGAATGGTTGGCAGCAGGAAGTGCATCCAGCCATTGAAACTCTGCCAAAACAGACAATCGGATCATGACACCATCCCTGGCCGGACACACTGGATCGAGTGAAATCGTCCAACCCATACCAGCAAGGAATGTTACTAAATGATGACGACAACGACAACGATGATAATAATAATGATGATGACAATGACAATGATGATGATGATGATGAT
>NC_068997.1:14727824-14728791 GCF_001194135.2 Octopus bimaculoides
TTTTCATATCTTGCCAGTATTCGAATGTATTTTGCACAAGTAAACTATAAAACCAACAAACATTTTCGAAGTATAAAAGAAGAAGAAATACTAAAAAAAAAAAGAAAAAAAGAAGGAAAGATAACATATCTAAATCATGGCTTTGTAGCTTCGGCAATTCCTGAAATCCCAGAGCAGACATGAAAGCAAAAAAAAAGAAAAAATAAAATATCAAAAGAAAAAAAAAATATTAAAAGAAAAGAAGGAAAAAAAATCAGGCAAAAAAAAATAGTTCTTTAATTTTGGTAGTTGCATATGAGGTGAGGTTTGCAGTGCACAAGAATTGATAAGATATCAGGCAGTTAGTTTATGGCGCTTGTGAAGTTACATCCTATAACATAGATTGCAAGGTATCTATAGACAAATAATCTGAAGTCTGCTCTCTCTGTTGCAGCCAAAACAAACCAAAGCATATGGCCAAGATCTAAACAGAACAATCACACAGAAAAGTCACTTCACTTCATACCAATTTCAAAAAGTTTAAGCACATATATATTTCATATATATATATATATATATATATATATATATATGAGCGAGATCGTTGCCAGTGCCCCTGGACTGGCTTGTGCGGGTGGCACATAAAAGACACCATTTCGAGCGTGGCCGTTTTCGTGCGGGTGACACGTAAAAGCACCCACTACATTCTCTGAGTGGTTGGCGTTAGGAAGGGCATTCAGCTGTAGAAACTCTGCCAAATCAGACTGGAGCCTGGTGTTGCCATCCGGTTTCACCAGGCATCTACCACTTGTGTACACTTGTGTACTTTGATTTCACTATGAATATTTCCAAGACGGCAACTCAGAAAGGTCCCTTATGCAGTATGACAATTTGCCTAGGAAGTTCTACATGAAATCAGGGCTTTCAGAAACAGTTCTGTCTAGATCAAGTAAACCAAATCCACTCACAAGTCTTTGGTCAGCTCAAG
>NC_068997.1:14731386-14733912 GCF_001194135.2 Octopus bimaculoides
GAGGAGAAGGAGGAGGAGGAGAAGGAGGAGGAGAAGAAGAAGAAGAAGAAGAAGAAGAAGAAGAAGAAAAAGAAGAAGAAGAAGAAGAAGAAAAAGAAGAAGAAGAAGAAGAAGAAGAAGAAGAAGAAGAAGAAGATAATGTAATTTTTGTGCATTCTGTAAGATGTCCATGTGGTGAAGGTAGTTAGTCATGAGATTCCTGTCACTTTGGCAACTGTGTTTGGAAAGACAGAACCTTACCAATTCTATGTTGTTGCCATTTTTGTTGGAAAATCTGGAACTTAAAAACCTAATTGGTTATGCTTACATATATATACATACATACATACATACATACATAGAGGAGCAAAGATATGTACCATCTTAGAGGTTAACTGCCCTGCAGATATAAGCATCTCTTTGAAAATCAAAGAAAAAGAGGATATCTCTGGACAACTGCTTCGAAACATCCAGCTTCTATATCCAGACTACGAATTCATATTCATACCAATTAATAACTGGAGCACTGGGTTTTGTTAGTAAATGCTTAAAGGAGAATCTGGAGAAACTGGTATTTTCAGAAAGAGAAATCGACTGGCTAATTCGTTCGTACATTACAAGTGCAATCTGTGAGTGGAACAGTAAAAATATGCAAAACTTTTATCAAGTTCCAAATGTAAATTTGTCTGTGTAAATTAAAGATGGAGCCTTGTATCTTTGTTGCAAACCAGCTCCCTCCTCAGTGGAAGATTTATAATAATTCAGAAATAGAAGAGACACATTATTATTGTTATTATTATTATTATTATCATTATTATTATTATTATTATTATTATTATTATTATTATTATTGATTTGACTCAGGCTCGTTCTTATTCCTGGTAGAATTTAGGTGGGCAGCTGGTTATTACCTGTAACCTTTGGTATCCACAATCTGTCAATAGTCTTTCAAGTGCTTAGAACCCTCCTGATAATCTTTCCTGTCCCTAAGAGGCAAACTTTCAGCAGAAGCTCTACAAGACATTCCATCCCAATCTCCTCCAACCATTTGTCTATATCTTTGCTTACAGTTCCCAATGCACCAATTTTTATCAGCACAACCTTTACACTTCCCATTTTCCAAATCCTTGCAGTTTCAAATTTTAAGGGGTTGCATTTTTTTTTTTCTTGTTTTCTGTCCTCTTTCTTTACAATCCTGGAATCAAATGGAAACAGTGGATCAATTAGTAGGCAACTTCACTTTCCCTTGTATATTATTGTTAAGTTTGATCTATTATTTTCAGGTTCTTGTCTATTTGATTAGAAAAGACCTGCAGAATCTCACAATTATTTGACTCCAGCATTACAATTCTTACAATTCTTTGCCTCCATTTCTTATATTCTTTATGTGCCAACTAGGGACATTCTGCAACAATCTATGCCACTGTCTCATTCTAAGTTCCACTCACATTACATTTTTCTGACACATTCTCCTCATATACATTTTCTCTCATGTTGTTTGTTTTCATTGCTTGATCCTGGGCTGCTACAATGAAGTTCCCAGTTTCTCTTTTTAATTTTTTTTTTTAACCAAGCCCAGGATTTTATTCCACATACATCTTCAGTGGCTCTCCAAAATTGACCATGCGGAGGTTTCTCTTCAATCTGTCTAACGTGCTCTCTTTGTATTTCATTCTTGTCCTTTTTCTCCCATTCAACACTCAATCCTTATTCACCATCTTTAATAAATTCCCTGTGTTGTTCTGTAAATATTCTAATAGGCTTTTTGTTTACATCTGTACACATTCTTCCACAGAAATTAAGCCTCTTCCACTCTAATCTCTCTTCAGGTACAACCAGTTGATTTCAGCTTTGAGAAGGTGGGCTCCATACATTGTCAAAAGCTTTCTAGTTTTCCTGTCAAGTTTCTTTATGTCTTTTTTGGTCCAGTCTACAATTCCAACTCCATATCTAATTACGGGTACTGCTCATGCATTTATTGCTCCAATAACATTCTTTTGCCTTCAGCTTTCACTGCAGTAATCTTCTCAGCCTCCTTCTATACTCCCTATTGGTAATTTGCTTCATTTCTTCATGATTAATTTCATCTGCTTCTAGTATCCCCAAATACCCACACCACTGATCTTTCCCAACCACTTTCACTGTTTACCCATTTGGCACCTCAATTCCTTGGCTTCCTTCAAGTCTTCCTTATTTCATTTTCAAGATAGGGCACATTTTGACCCCAAATTCCATACCTACATCATTTGAGAAAATGTGAAAAGTATGTATGAGATTTTCAAGCAGTTTCTCATTCTTCACATAATTGATATTGTTGTTGTTGTTGTTATTATTATTATTATTATTATTATTATTATTATTATTATTATTATTATTATTATTATTATTATTATTATTATTATTATTATCAACTAGTAATTGTATTTTAGTTCCTTAACAAATAGAATTAGATACTATTTTGTCATTCCTAGCTTATTAGCTGATTACCATTCCCAAAACTACTGTTAACCCAACCACAGTTCCCAACACCAGTAACAGTACATCAGC
>NC_068997.1:14734376-14741876 GCF_001194135.2 Octopus bimaculoides
TATATATATATATATATATATATATATATATATACGTTTCCATGAATATGTGTGCATGAATGTTTGGGTGTGTGTGTGTGTGTGTGTGTGTGTGTATGCATGCATGTACATATGTATGTATGCATATATGTCTTTGGAGTTAGATATCACTTTAAACTCCACTATGCAAAGAACGTCAAGTGAGAAACTATAAAAACATAATAATCTACATCAATAAAATAGGTATGATGGCTATCAAACACCAATTTTCTAAATACAGTATCACAGAATAGGTTTTTCTATGTAACAGAAAACAAACTTCAAATTGCATATGATTCAATTAAAAACTATTTTGCTTTATACTACTCACACGCACAAAATCATATATATATATATTTAAAGAAGCATATGTATAAATATATATGTAAATAGTAAACATATATATGTATATATATATGTATGTATGTAATAATCATATATATATATATATATATATATATACACACACACACATATATGTAGATATATTTGTACGTATGTATATATGTATATAAGTATATAAGTATGCATGTACCTATCTGTCTATCTATCTATCTTTATATGTGTGTGTATGTGTGTGTGTAGGTAGGTATGTATATATATATATATATATATATATATATATATATATATATATATATATATATATACATATATATATATATATAAATGCTTATGTATCATTATTGTTATTATTCCTATTGTTGCCCATAAACATCATCATCATCCTCCCCCTCCTCCTCATCATCATCATCACCATGAACATCATCGACAGCAGCATCAGCAGCTGCAGATATAGTATCGTTATTGTTGCTGTTGTTTTGCTTTGTTTACTGTCTAGTTTTCTGTTTTGAGATGTGAGTTAAACCATCATATCTGCCATATTCAATTTTATGTTATTTATGATGTGTTTATTGAGTTTTTGATGTGCTTTCGCCAACCCTGTTTCCCACTCTACCCCATCTCACTACACTGTCAATGCACTAAGCCACTCTACTCTTTCACTTACTCTCTATTATACCACACCACACTATCACTGCACCATACTACATAGACTACACCACACTAGGCCCATACTATGCCAAAACCATGCTCTGGTGTGCCACACTGCTAGGTCTTATTCTGTATGTGTTCTGGTCTGTTTATGTGGAAACAAAAATCTGTGTAGCAAAAATTGATCTTATCTTGCAGTAAAATAAAGAGAGAGAGAGAGAAAATGAGAGTGAAAATGCAAGATAGTGAAAGTGAGCGAGAGAGATCAAAGATGAAGAAATACAACAGACACTTGATATTATAAAGGTATAAAGGGAATTGATAAGAGAGTGGGGAGAGGAAAGAAAAATAAGGGAAAATGTGTATAAAAAGAGAAAGAGAGAGGGGGAGGGAGGGAGGGAGAGAGAATGAAGGAAAGATGTAAGTAAATAAAGAGTGAAAGTGGAGAGAAGAAAAGAACAGTACCATCGTTAATTGAAGGAAATCTGGAAGGTGATAGTGAAGAATGGTGAATGAGAAAAAGTGAAGGATGAGAGTGTTTGTGAGAAAGTTCAGTGAATGAGAGAATAGAGATGAAGAAATTGAATGTAAGAAAAGAAAGGGGGAAGAGGGAAAAAGGAAAGGTAAGAGTGGGTGAAACAGATTGAGGAGTATGTGAGAGATAAAGAGAGAGAGAGAGAGAGAGAGAGAGAGAGAGAGAGAGTTAGAGAGAGAGAGTTAGAGAAGAGAAAGAATGAAAGGCTTGGTAAAAGAATGGGAAGGAAAAAAGATTGAGGGTGGAAGAAATGGCAACGAGGGAGAAGAGAAAGTGGTACAGAGGGAAGGATGTGGGTTGACAGTGTCAGCAAACAGATAGAGATAGCTGGAGAGAGAAAGAGAGAAAGAGAGAGAGTAACAGAGACGAAGATAAAGATAGATAGATAGAGAGAGATAGAGAGAGAGTTGAGGAGAGGGGCACAAGGGGTGGAGGGGAGGCATGCAAAAAGCTAGTAGTCTTCATTAAGAGTAAATTTAATTATTTCTATTGAGACTACACTGACTGTCTAAAGTTGAGTAACAGCTGGACTAATTTGTTTATCTTTACAACTTAAAATTAAGTTTAGCATCTCAGCTCAACAAGCGTAATTCGATTTCATTGCGCCAAAGACAGTAACACAAAGTTCTATTAACCAGTTTAAACAATCAGCAGCAGACAGTGAGATTCCAAACCCATCAATTTGTTCTTGGAAAATGGTGGAGAGGGAAATTTTATACTCTTCAGATTAACTATGAAAAAAAAATATATATATATATATATATATATATATATGTATAATAATATAATGACAATGATAATAATAATAATGAAAGTAGAACTGTATTTTATTTTATTTTATTTTATAATATTGTAAAAAAAAAATGATTCTTTTGCAAAACAGTTATGTCAAAAACCTTGTCAGTGGAATTACTTGATTGACGAAAACATTAAAGACAGAAGTTTAAAATTAAAAGAAACAAATAAAGGAAAAGAAAAAAGCAAAATAGAAATAAAACAGAGGAGAGATGAAATGAGAGGAACAAAGAAAGTTAGAAACAGAGAAGATTCGCACACACATTTTATATGTGTATATATATATATTTATTATATATGTAAAAAACATCGATGAAACATACATATAGAATATATACATATGTAATATATATGTATATATACACATGTATATATATACATATGCATACACACACACACACATATATATATATATATACGTAAATACACACATATGTATGTATATACATATGTATCTGTATATATATATATTATGTAAATATTTATGTGGTTGTGTATGTATGTGCGTATGTGTGTATGTGTATGTTTTGTGTGTGTGTGTGTATGTGTATGTTCATACAGATAAAAATAGGTACATCTATAAATGCAATAAAAAACGTAATAGAAAAATAATTAAATATATAAAGCTAAAAATAAAAAAAGAAAGACAAGTTCATAGGAGTGAATTAAACAAAGGTGTAGGAATATATTCAGGTAGTAAATTGAAAAAAGAAAGAAAAGCAAAATAACTGAGAGCAAAATAATTTTTTTTTATAACAATAATAGTAATAATAATAATAATAATAATAATAATAATAATAATAATAAAATAACAAAATAATCTGAACCGAATAAAAATTATGACATGAAATGAAAGAAAGAGGAGTCATGAAAAATATAATGAGTGAAACACACCTTGCAAAAACAAAGACTGTTTTTTGTGAAATATGTTCATGTTGATAAAGTTATTGTAGACCTTTGCCTCTTCATTGTAATTCACAACAAAGTACAACCGAAAATA
Organism: Octopus bimaculoides; assembly: GCF_001194135.2. Taxonomy (NCBI): domain Eukaryota; kingdom Metazoa; phylum Mollusca; class Cephalopoda; order Octopoda; family Octopodidae; genus Octopus; species Octopus bimaculoides. The sequence continues at coordinate 14,737,718 of NC_068997.1, forward strand.
AAGTACGGCATTTAAGACTCATTAACATTTTTGACTAAATAAACGCAATTTTAATGTTCATAAGGTTCTTTTTTTGATATTATTTCTGTTGCCTCTCTAAACACTCTTTCTTGCATAGAAATTATTTGAAATATATTGTTATAGACATACCTCCTTCTTTTCATTCTCTTTCTTTGTATGTATGGATATGTATGAATATATATATATATATGTGTGTGTGTGTGTGTGTGTGTGTGTGTGTGTATGTGTATATATGTATACATATAGTGTTATATATGGATTCATAGAACCGTTTTGCTATCATAGATAGCTCTTCTACTGGACCCAGCTAACAGAACACACACACACACACGCACATATATATATATATTTAAGTATGTATGTATATACTTACATATGCTTATATGATCCTGATGAAGCTGCACTGATAATATTGCAAGGTAGCATTTGCAACAATAAATAGTCACCGCAGCAGAAACATGTGTAGGTCATTATAATATGCTACATATAATTATAAAATAATTGTTGTGGATGTACAAGTCCCCATACTCTTGCTTATTACTGTTAATATTAATATGTATATATATATATATATATATATATATATACATTAATGTATATATATGTGGGTGTATATACATGTACATATTTATATGTGTGTGTATGTGCATATGCATATGTGTGTGCATGCATTTGTGTGTGTGTATGTATGAATATACATACAACTCTGCTTTTGCTCTCAATACTAGAGGATGGTTTAGAAGCATATTTTCTGTTATTGCCTGCCTTTGATCTATGGTTATCCTTCTGCTTTAACCTCGTTATTTGCTTGGTTGTCAGGAGAGTTTCTCCAATTTATGGGTACACACCTTTTATCATCTTTTACTTGTTTTGGACATTGTTCTATGGCCAGCTGGGCCATCCAAATGATAGCTTCTATGATCATTAATAGTATCAGGGAGATTAGTTTTTAGTCCCTATGTAGTTTTGTTTTTATTTAGATATTGACTAGAAGGATGGTAGAATTTCTTTCTACATTCTTTAGTTTTTATGTAGTGCAAATGTTTTCAGTTCAGTTTCTTTGATATTAGAAGGAATATATGTAATTTATCTGTAAATCCATTTCTTTTTAGTGCCTTGCAATATTCAGTATGAGCATTATCTATTTGTTCATTAGCCAACAATTTAGAAATCCTAAATGAAATATTCCTAATAAGATTATCTATAATAGACATAGGATGATTAGATTGTTTGTGTATGCAATGTAAATTTTTTTTGGCTTATGATAACATCAGTGTAAGTTGCTATTTACATTGAGAGTAACATAGGAAAATTTAACTTTTTAGTATAAGAATTTAAAATATTTAGTATTAATATAGAAACAAAATGAAAATCCAACTTATTTAAAATTAATATAAAAGTGGAGGTGAACAACAAGAATGAGAACTAGGATGAGGAAGGTGAGGAAGATGGGGAGGACAATAGTATGAATAAATTGAAGAATAATGAAAGTGAATGACTACAGTTGGGGTTATTTTTCCAAAATTACCTGAAGATTTCCTGGAAAAGGGATGTTAGTATTGTGTTCCATAAACCCATAGGCTACAGAGACACCCCTAAAGAATTTGTGTTTCAGGCTGTGCATAGTGGAATGGTCACTTGTTGCCTTCTCCAAACTATATTCAATGACCTTTCTTTTTCTCTTTTATAGTTCTGCCACTGCATTGCAACAATGAACTTTCGGTACTCATTCGTTGTAAGTTGTGCCTCTGACAGAAACAGCACCAAGTGACAAGATACAAACTACTGCTTTCTTGGTGTTGAATATTTTATTAACTAAGACATTTATTACTCTCTTATGCAAGCACGGTTTAATGAAATATCTTGCTGAACAAACACATCATATTACCTTTTGTCATTAAAAAAAAATAGAAAAACACTTTATTCTTCCTTCCATTTAGTTTTAATTCCTTACATGCGAAATTTTGTTTATTATTAGCTCTGATGTTTTGCTGAAAATTGATATTTTTGATTAGATTTTCTATATTCCTAGCAATGATGTCTAATAAATTCCTCTTTATACTTTTCTTTTACTTGCGTTAGGCCTCATAGCATAAAAAAAAACACAATCTTTCTTTTATGCTGCAATGTGAAGACATTAGAAGAGCGAGGTATCACCCATCTCATCCCATGATTGCACATCTAATGATAACTATATTAAAAGCTAGAAAATTAGCTGTTAATGCAGATATGATCAGAATGTACCCATTAGATGAAGAACTAGCAACATCCTGTTATTCTCACCCTACCACTCTCTCTCTCCCTTTCCCTCTCTCTCTCTCCATCTCTCTCCCTCTCTCCCCCTCTCTCTCTCTCCCTCTCTCTCTCTCTCTGTACTTTACTTGAAACGTGTATTTGCAATTATTTGGAATTAACAACAAAGTTTTAAGAATTTCATTTCTAAGAGGTTTAGCTTTATAACTTCACTAAATAAAGACGTTAGAAAAATAATACAAAAATTAATAAAACCATCAGTGACAGAAAATTTATAAAAATCAAAATTTGTTCAATTTTTGAAGCATTATTTTTTTTTTTAGACTGTTTCTATTGCTATTGTTTTTGTCATGGTTCCTGCAATATTTGTTGTTAGCAATTTTTTGTGCCAATATTTTTCCAACAGCCATAGCTGTGTGGTTAAGAAGTTTGCTTCCAAGCCATTTGATCTTGGGTTCAATCTCCTTGTGTAGCCCCTTGGGTAATTGTCTTCTACTATAACACCAAGCCAATCAAAGTATATATATATATATCGTTTACCTTTTATTTGTGTGAGTCATTAATTGTAGCCATGCTGGAGCAGCATCTTGAAAGGATGCAAATACACCAACACTGGATGCGAAGCTGTGATGGGGAGGGGGTAACAGACATAAGCACACACATATATATACTGCGGGCTTCTTTCAGTTTCTATCTACCAACTCTACCCGCAAGGATTCGGTTGGCCCAAGGCTATAGTAGATGCCCAAGGTGCTACACAATGGGACTGAACACATAACCATGTGGTTGTGTGATAACCACTTTTTACCACACATCTATGCCTGCGCCTATATATCTACATATATATATATGTATATATATGTATATATATATGTGTGTGTATATATATCTATATATATATATATATATATATATATATATATATATATATATATATAGATAGATAGATAGATAGATAGATAGATAGATAGATAGATAGATAGATAGACTACCATCATCAAACATCCGATTTCCATGCTGGCATGGGTTAGACGGTTTGACTGGAACTGGTAAGTTGGAGAGTGGCACCAGGTTCCAGTTTGATTTGGCATGGTTTCTACGGCTGGATGGCTGACATACTAATAAAAGATCAAAGTTACCTAACTAAATACCTTTAAGTTAGTAGTCAAATAGTACATGCCCATTGCCCTTTGTTTTATATGCTAATTCTAGTACACTGGGTTCTATCTAGTACATCGGTATTATAGTTACCATAGCACCATTTGAGTGTGATCGTTACCAACGTCGCCCTCCTGGCACTTGTGCCAGTGGCACGTGTAAAGACATTCGAGCGAGGTCATTGCCAGTACTGCTGGACTGGCTCCTGTGCAGGTGGCATGTAAAATACACCATTTCGAGCGTAGCCATTGCCAGTACCTCCTGACTGGCCTTCGTGCCGGTGGCACGTAAAAGCACCCACTACGTTCTCGGAGTGGTTGGCGTTAGGAAGGGCATCCAGGTGTAGAAACTCTGCCAAATCAGATTGGAGCCTGGTGTAATCATCTGGTTCACCAGTCCTCAGTCAAATCGTCCAACCCATGCTAGCATGGAAAGTGGACGTTAAACGATGATGATGATTGTTTCTCAAGTAAACTTTATATCCAGTTTGTTGTTACTGGTATCACTAATATTGTTGTAATGATAAATCGTTAAACATATCCAGCATCTGCATTTTTCAATTGCTATGATCTCACTTAAATAGATACAGGGGCCTGAGAGGTCGCTGACAGTTTGTACCAACTGCCATCGAGCACTCAGGAGTTCTTGGTCTCTGTTGCTACCAATTGCCTCCACAAAATTAGGATAATGGCAGCCCATCTGAGAAACGGGCAATGCAAGGTTGAGT
>NC_068997.1:14743352-14744181 GCF_001194135.2 Octopus bimaculoides
TATATATACACTATATATACTGTTTTAAAATGCATCATTGGATGTGCCCTGGCATAGACTGATTCAATAATTTGAAGAGAAAAAAAAAAACTGATGTGACAAAGTAAACCAAAATTGATAAATAACCACGTTAGAGTAGATATGAGTAAATTTCTCAATAAATAAATTGAATTATTCATCATGTGTTGGAGTGAGTCACATTTTACAGGTTATATACACTCATCTGTTCAGTCGCACACATGGATACAAATGCATACACACTCCTACACGCATATTTGTACATGTATGCTGTTTACTTGGGTATCTATGCCATCATGTATGCGTGTGTGTGGGTGTGTGTGTGTGTGTGTGCATACGGGTGTGCATGTGTAATTTGTGTATGCATAAGTGCATGTGTACATATATATTTATAGCATATATCTTAACATGTACATGTGTGTTTTATATATATATATGTTATATATACATTTTATATATACATACAGATATATATGTATTCATACATGCATACACACACACACACACACAGAGATATATATACTCATATATATATACATATATATATGTATATATATATATATATATATATATATATGTATGTGTGTATACAAATGTTTATCGATTCATAGATAAATAGGTAGATAGATACATTGATAGACAGATAGATAGATGAACAGATAGATGGATAGATAGATAGATAGATAGATAGATAGATAGATAGATAGATAGATAGGTAGATAGATAGATAGATAGAGAGATAGATAGATAGATAGATAGATAGATAGATAGATAGATAGATAGATAGATACATTTCTTTTATTAGCCACAC